>NW_026083169.1:0-84169 GCF_020184175.1 Aphis gossypii
AATTCTTAGCACATTATTTAGTTTCTAACAAAAACTCGGAAAATACAAAATATTCTTTATAACTAATATTTTTTTTTCTATTTTCTTATTCTTATTATTTCGTATAACTAAAAAAAATAAAACGGAAATCTACTACCTATAGTTAATTACCTATATATTATATTATATTAAATATCTCTTAGATCGTATATGATCTAAATTCTAAGATATATCTATCGCTATGATATGTGGCTGTATGTCTACATGTTAGCTACCATAAAATTATATTATGTACCTACAAACAATAATCAATATTACCACGATTATTATATAAAAGAACAAACATTATATAGATCTAGATTCTAGATAAATACATGTATATTAAAATACCTATTAAAATTGATTAAAATGGATAATAAATTATACAATTATAAATGAAAATTTAATAGAATAATTTGTATTTTCGGACTTTTTGTTTGTCCGACACTAAACATGTGTTCGGACTTTTTTCCATAGACTTTTTGACTGATTACCAATTAAAAAGTACTCATATATTATGATTTTCGTGTTAAACAATAATAAATACCTATAATAGTTAAATATAAATAAAGCTCTTTAATTTTTTTGGATTCCATAAAATATTTAGCATTTGATTATTGAAAATATAATACTTATTAGACATTATGAGTAGGAGATATTATTTAATATTTTAATTGTACTTAATTTTTAAAATATTAGATATATTTATTATTTATTAAGAGGACGCTACCCATGCATTTGTTGTCTCCGTCTTACACACACCTGATATAGCAAAATTTCGTTCACTAGTTTCAATAGTGTGCTGTTAGTTTTGATATTAGATTAAATTGTCCTATTATCAAACTTTTAGGTAAGAACATTATCTGTGCTTTTGGCGATTTTTCAATTTTTTCCAGCATACTATGAGCAAGTATGCAGTGAAATATCACAAATTAAAAATGTTCATATCCCGCTTGAGAATTAAACTATAGAATAGAAGCCAACGCTTAAACACAGATAATGTTATTATATAAAAATTGTATAATTGGTCAATTTACTCCAATATCAAAATTAACAGCCCACTATTGAAACTAGTGAACGAAATTTTGGTATATCGGGCGTGTGTAAGACGGAGACAACAAATGTATGGATAGCATCCTCTTAAAAAATAACTACTTTATTTAATAAAGGAAAATGAATAAATTAGGAATTTAGTATGTATTTGTATATTAATTGTAAATGTCAAATATGTTAAGGTTGTGTCCTTACACTCTATCATATTATAATAGCGGTGCTACTAAAATTCAGGTGTTTTTATTATATATTTCTTTTTGGTAACATTCATAATTTTGTTTTAGATCATTTTTTTCTTGATTCATTTACTGGATTTCTGTGATTGTGACTTGTGTTAAGGTAATTTTCAAATTAATTATTTTATAATATTATATACTCTAATTATCAGCTAATTTTGTATTTTTTTTTTTTGGTTGACAGAGGTAGCAGTTGTTGTTGTTTTTTTTTTTAAAAACTTTTAGTATTAAGGTTTTTTTTAGCTGTAAGTTTATTTTTATTTATTTATTTTTGTCTAATATATATATATATTTTTTTTTCATAAAATGGGACGTCCGAGTAAACGTACACAAAATAAAAAAGAAGCAATAAAAATATCACGCGAAAACATTGTTCTTCATTTGCAAGAACTTGAAAAGGATAAATTGAGAAAACAATTAAGCCGTGCGTCTGATGATATTGTTGCTACAAATCAAAGAAAATTGTTAAATTTAAAAAGTACAATAAAACGATTGAAAGACCCAGTTTTAAAGAAAGCTAATCAGATCGCCAGTCGTAAGAACAGGTCGAAGCGACTGCAAGATCCCGATTTTAAAAAAGCTAACCAGATCGCCAGTCGTAAGAACATGTTGAAACGACTGCAAGATCCGGATGTTAAAAAAGCCAACCAGATCGCCAGTCGTAAGAGCATGTTGAAACGACTGCAAGATCCCGATTTTAAAAAAGCTAACCAGATCGCCAGTCGTAAGAGCATGTTGAAACGACTGCAAAAACCGGATGTTAAAAAAGCCAACCAGATCGCCAGTCGTAAGAGCACGTTGAAACGACCGCAAGATCCGGATGTTAAAAAAGCCAACCAGATCGCCAGTCGTAAGAGCATGTTGAAACGACTGCAAGATCCGGATGTTAAAAAAGCCAACCAGATCGCCAGTCGTAAGAGCATGTTGAAACGATTGCAAGATCCAGTTATAAAAAATGCAAACAAGGTTGCCAGTATGAAGAACAGATTGAAACGAATGGAAAATCCAGTTTTCAAAAAAACATATCAAATTCAAAATGTTCGAAACATGAGAAAGCGAAGATTACCATCGGATAGTAGCCTATGTCAAAATGTATCTACTAAAAAAAAAAACACCAAATTCAATATCTTATAAAAAACGAGAACGGCAAAAAGCAAATGAAACTAGGCAGAAGGAAGATGTTTTGATATCTGAATATATTTTGAAAAGGTCTCAAGGTTTATCAGAAAAATGTTATTCGTGTCATAGATTACGTTTCCCATCCAGTGTCAATAAATGCAACTCTGATATCTTCAGTCGATTGGGAATGTCAATTCCAAGTGATCCCAAGAATACTGTGACGATATGTTCCAGTTGTCTTCCGCATATAAAAAAATCCAAAGTTCCTCCGTTGTACATAAGAAATGGTTATGAGTTAAACAGTGTTCCGTCTTCAGTTACGCAATTAAATCAAATAGAAAAACAAATGGTTTCCCTTAGATTACCGTTTATGAAAATATTCAAATGTCTTCGCAGTGATGGACAGCTAAAAATTAAAGGTAACGTTCTCAATGTTCCAATAGATCTGATTAAGACTACATCTATTTTGCCAATTCGTGCTGAAAATTTAGCTGCAGTTAAGATGATGAAGGTAAAATTAAAAAGAAAATCGTGCTTTTAACAGCATTATCTTTATCAAAATGTCAGACCATCATTAGTAGTATCAGCATTGAATGATTTGATTAAAAAACCTCTATATAAAGATGCTGTAATAGACAAAGATTGGATGGCGCATGTGTCAGAAACAACAAAAAGTTTAGAAAATAGCTCGGATCATGAAAGTGAAGAAACCGACGACGAAGACACAAATATTGAACCAATCAATCCGGGATCAATGGACACGATGATTGAAAACTGTGATTTTGTTTCTTTTGCACCAGGCGAAGGCATGAAACCGTTATCAATTCTTATTGATGACCATGCAGAGGAAAAAGCTTTTCCTGATTTATTTGGTGGGCATCCACGTACAAATAAATCACCTTTAAAAAATTACTCAAAAGTAGTAAGGTCTGAACTGCTGAACGTAGATCGAAGGTTTGCATCGGACTCATCTAACTTGTTTTTTAAATGCAAAGTATTAGTTCAAAAACTCATTGCAAGCAATGTGCAAATTGTTTTACGAAAAAACAAAAAAGGAAACACAACTGCGAATGACGTAGCAAATCCAGCTTTTCTAAACAAAATGATAGATAACGATCAAGGATACCGAATGTTACACAACGTACAAAATTCACCTTCATATCTTGCAGCGATGAGAAAAAATGTTTTTGCCATGGTGCGTCAAGAAGGTCAACCGACATTATTCTTAACATTTTGCCCTAGTGAATCAACTTGGACTGATTTGTTAAAGATTTTGTATAAACAGCGTTACTCCAAAACGTTGTCTGATGATACTGTCCTAACTTATGCAAAAAAATCAGATTTAATTCGACAAGACCCAGTTGTTTGTGCTACTTATTTTGATCATAGGTTTAGAGCACTTTTTAAATTGATCAAGTCCAAAAATGTTATTTTCAAAGAACACAGTGTGAAACTTTTCTTTTATCGTGTCGAATATCAACATAGGGGCAGTCCACATGTACACATGCTACTGTGGTTAGACAATGCACCTGTTTTCGACCCAGCCAAACCAGAAACTTTTGGTGCATGTGTAACACTTATCAACAAATACATTACGTGTATGGTAGACGATGGCAGTCCGGCCCATGAGTATTTGCATAAAAATACTTATAGTCATACACACACTTGTTACAGAACTGACAAAGACAAACAAATGAAAAAGTGTCGCTTCAACATACCATATCCGCCAATGAATGAAACCTGTATATTGACTCCGCTAACAGAAGACATAAGTAATCCGATCACAAGAAAAATTCGTATACTACAATATGAAAAACTTCTGCAATACCTCAGGGACTTCAAGGACAGTGATTCATCTTCAGATCCAACATTAGAAGACATTTTACAAAAATTGTCAATTAAAGATGTTAATGAATATAAATCCATTATTCGAACTGTTATCAGACGGCCAACAATTTTTCTAAAACGTACCATAAAACAACGAATGGTTTCTGGATTCAATGAAAAATTATTTCCGTTATGGCAATCTAACATGGATATACAGTTCATATTGGACGTTTATTCTTGTGTTAGATATGTAATCGAGTATATTGGAAAAAGCCAACGTGGAATATCAAAACTAATGAGAGACATTGTCGAAAATCTTAAGTCTTCTACTGATTTATCGGTTAAAGAACAACTGAAAAAAATAGCGTCAACTTTTTCAGGGAGTCAAGAAATCTCTGCACAGGAAGCAGTGTACACTTGCTTAGGTATGAAGCAATGCAATACTTCAACTGGGTATATATTTATAAACACTAGCCATCCTGATAAAAGAACTCGAATGTTAGGTTAACCAATGGCAGTTAGAGGAGAAATGGATCCAAAATCTGATGACATTTTTTTTGACGGTCTCAATGAATACTATTCATGTAGACCACACAGTCTTGAAGATGTAACTTTAGCAGAATTTGGCTCCAATTATGAGGTCCGCGGTAAAAAAAAACCGGCTAACAACAGTTCTGATTCTGACACTGATAATGAACCTGATACCACTTATCCAATTGACTCCACTCTAATCGGAAAACCAAACAAGTATATACATAAACGTAAAATCAGAAAAATCATACGGTATGTTAGGTTTAATGTGGATAAAAATGAACAAGACTTTTACAGAGAAAATATTATGTTATTTTTACCATGGCGCGATGAATAACCGATTTGTTAGATATTAACTGTAAACAAGTGTATGAAACAAACATTGATCAAATTAAAAAGTTATACCAACAGTTTAATAAAGTAGAAGAAACCCAATTAGACAATAATGAAATCCAAATAGAAGGGGAACAAGGCCGTAACAACAATCAGCTTGTAGACGATGAAGATTGGGTACCAGACGATGTACTAATAAACAGTGTTGTGTTTAGATAATGTTTTTGTATCTAGATATAGATAAGATGTATGAACTCAAAATATATCTAGATAGAGATAGATAATGATAAATTAAAATATATCTAGATATAGATACAGATAAAGTCAATTTTATCTAGATGAAAATGAGATAATTTTTTATAAATCTTATTCTTAAAACATGATTTTGTTAAATTTTATATTTTTCATGTTATGTATATAAAATATTATTACAAATATGACTATATATAATTTTAGTTTTAAATACTAATAATTATTTGTAAAATGTGTGTAATAATTTAAATAATCATGCCAACAACAATATCAATACTTACACCATTTTCTGAAAAGGAATACTAGTTTTGGAGATAGAAGCCAACTGATGGCAGAATACTTTGTATAAAGGTATATAATTATTAAACTATTATCTTGAATTATAATATATTTAAATGTTTATTATACAAACCAAATAGATTTAATAAAAAAAAAAAATCAATACTATATATAACTTTGTATACTTGTTAGTTTTGCATGTTTCTACAGCACAATAATTTTTCAAATGTGTTATCACCAAGGCGATTACGCCTCGAAGTTAAAACTTGTACTGCACCACTAAACAGTCTCTCAACAGGTGCTGACGAAGGAAGAGTTGTGTTGTACTTAATAAATACTTTTTTAATTACTGGATAATTATTTAACAAATCTAATTCCTTTTTTTTGAATTCAAAAATTTTATTACTTGTACTTGTACATTTGATTCATTTTCTTGACTTAAGTCAATTCCATCACTATGACATTCAGAGAATCATTTATTGAATGATGCGAGTATAAATTATCATAAAACTCTTTATCACTCGTACAATCACTTTCTTCATTTGCAGAGTCTGGCTGTATAATAGTTAAAATGGACATAGAATTACATTCTTCAATAAATATTTTCTTGCATAAATCTTTGTACCGAACAGGCACCCAATCCAATTTAAATTTGGATGACTAATCGAAGCAATTATGAAATCTTTACTTTTAGGATCATTTAGATAAAATAAAAAATTAAATCTCTTTTCTAGACTATTTATAATGTAAGACTCAAAGGTTTACAATACATTAACTGTTCAGATTGATTCAGTATCAGTAACTTTCTTAGCACTAATATAGTAGGAGCAACATACCCCAAGAAACTTTTTGTTTCACCTTGCAACTTGTCTAATGAAAAGGCTAATGGTTTCATAACCTTACAATATTCATTTATGAACCCCCACTCATTATTTTTCAATTTGGGCAAATGTAACTGTTCAAATATTATTCCTATGTTCATTTTGTGATCTAAAATTTTTTGGGTTGCATCGTATAATGAATTCCACCGGGTCACTACTGGAACTGGAAACTTGCACTTACAAATATCATACACTTTATCAGATGCTGCGGTACTTCGACTTGCTAAATTCCAAAAATTTGTCAATTTAGTAAAAGTAGATTTGGATATTTTGTTATAATTGTTATCAGAAATTTTTGAAATGTCACTTGCTGCAATTAAATTTAACGTGTGAGCACAACAAAGCATATGTCTTGGTAGACAAAGTGTACCATCGTTCTTTGTGTTTGATTCAGCAGTTAAAAACAAGTCATTGAATTCTACATTTTCTAAGTCAAAATTTGAACAGTCTGATCCACTGTCAGAATTTGAAGTAACAGAACTATTTTCATCAAAATTACCTAAATCATTAATTTTTCCTTTTTGAACAATGTTTGGAGAAGTAGAGTACACCCGGAATGCTTTTCCAAAGTTTGCAGCATTGTCTGTAATAATATGAGTTATTTTTGAATGTTCAATGTTGTATATTTGTGTTATTTTTGATATAACTTCGGCAATATTTTGGTAGTTATGGCTTCCCTTAATTCGTTTACATCCAAGGACATATGAATGCCGGACAAATGTTTCTTCATCAATTAAGTGACATGTCATTCCTAGAAATAGATCAAAATAACATATTCAGTAATTTAAAAAATAAACTAAAAAGATTGCCTCATTAGTTACTACCGAATAGGAACAAAGCTATTTGATCACGGGGACAATTGTATGTAAAAAAAAAAATATATAAATCAATCAATAAAAATATTTGCATTGAAATTTAAAAAATATATTATAGTAGGTAGATCAATATTAAAATATAATAAGAAAAATAGTTCTGCTGATTTATATTTATAAATTATAAAACTATTATAATTTATAATATAACTAAAAAATATGGTATTGTATCATATTAAACCTAATCATTTGTTATTTAATATTATATATTACGTCAAGATAGAATTTTAACTAAATTATTAGCATATTATAAGTATTTATCTGTATAAATAAAAATATTGATCATTTTTTAATATAATAATACAAGATTTAGATTTTAATTTAATTTTTTAATTTTTAACATTAATAACTAAATATTTTACATAATTAATAATTTGTTGATATTTAAATACTTATATACATTTTGGACGTATTATAATAAATAACTTATAAATTGAGTGATTTATATACTATCTTTTTTTTATTCCAACTGTCTACATTCAAATGACTACATCTAAGTGTTCTAAATCAAGTAATTACCCATGTAACTTCGGTTGTTTGTACTCCATATGTCAGCTGTTGTACAAATAAAACTATTCTTTACTATCAAATCCGTTAACATAGATACGTATGTTTCATATTTGTAATCTAAATGTTTTGAAAGTTGTTTTCTGTTGGGTATAATTGTGTCGTTTGATCCAGTAAGTCCAACAATCAAACGTTTAAAACTCTGTTTTTCACATGTCCTTAATGGACACATTTCGTTGACAATATAATCAAATACTAAGGACTTAACCTGAAAATAAACAAAATATATTATCATTATTATCAATTACTAGAACCTGGAACTTGAGGTCCTAAAAAAGATTTAAAAATTGCACAAATAAATATTAAAATTACAAAACTAGCAGAATAATTACCATTTCCTTTGTCACTGTTTTTGGACGGACATCAAACATTTTTGTTTGAACAGAATTAGAATTATTTTTACTTCTAGTTCTGGCTATCTCTACTTTAGAGAGTAAGAATGAATGTTGACTCTATTAAAACAGAAAAATTGAATAATTATTTTAATGTTAATGATATGTAGGCTACTTTATGCTTATGTACCTATGTTATAGTTTATTAATTATTGGTGTAGTACCTACTGGATATATGTAATGTATGACAGTATAATAGTCATAACTATTATAATTTATATATACACAATATAAACCTATTATAGTTAAGGTACTATGAATTCATTAATTAACTTTGTAGTTATTCTACTTGATAAAATATTTAAAAAATATATAGATACTCATTTTCTAATAAAAAAAGTAGGAATAGGTATGGGTATATATTTAAAATTTTAATTCGGACAAAGATATTTATTTAAAATTATTTAATTATTAAAGCTAACTATTTAGAATATTTTGTAAAACTAGGTACATTTTTCAAATTGTAATATGGACTATGGTTACCTAGCTTTAATACATAAACTAAATAGTAATAATAATAATAATTTAGGTACCCATTAGGCAAACTAATAAATAATAATAGGATTTATAAATTATAAATACAAAATATGAAACATTACACACTAGCATCTATATTCAATGTGTAGTTGTGAAAATTGTATAAAACACTATTAATTGTAGATATCTACAGTATTATTTAAAACTTACTTTAATATGACTCAATAAATTTCCACTTGACTTGGTAGACGCACTTATAGTCTTATGACAGTTTAGACATGATGCTATTAGCTTTTCACCATCAGTTGACACTAATTTAAAAAATTCACCAAACAAATATTTAAATTTAGTTATGGCCGTTATAGACGGAGTTACTGGTTCATCTGGCGGATCATTCGTATTTTCTGCTGTGTCTGCAAGGCGAGATCTCTTAACACATCGATCAGTCGATGTAACGTATCGATCCATGATTTAAAATTTGATCAAGCGATTCAAGCGAATAGATTAAAAAAAATTAACTGACTAGTGTCACTACTCACTAATCAATCAGTAAAAGTAGACGAAGAAAACACATGGATATAGATTTTACGCGGACTTCGTTGATAGTGATACTTTTCTATGGGTAATGAATAATGATAAATGAAATAGTTTAACTTGCAGTGATACAGGATAGGTTGTTGGGCGGTAGGGAGTGGAACTGGTGGTTTATTCTTATTAGTTATTGGTATTTTTAAACTATAATAATATCATTATTGCCAGTACTATCAAGTTATTTTTAGACCTCAGACTTGGATTATATAATATAATATACACAAAGCTTATCTGTTGACGTTTGACGAGGACCAACAATAATAATTTCTAGTATCTAATATATATGTTATATGTACCTATAATTATTTCATATACAATAAATTATAAAAATAATATCGGAAAATATGATGTTCGTGTATTTTTCAAAGACTACATCTCTAGAACAATCTAGATAAATTCATTTAAATGACGAAGTTTTCTATCTTAGATGGCAATTAGATACCAATTATGTAATTTATCTAGATAAGATAAAAAATACGATTGTTTTATCTAGATGAGGTATCTAGATAAATTTATCTAACTAAATTTAGCTTAGGCACAACACTGCTAATAAACGATGTTGGAGATTATGTTGAAAATACAAATACATCAGATGTAGATTCACCTAAAGATGGTGGTAAGATAATAGTGCACCTCATAGACAATGAACAGTTTAAAGACTTAATCGGATGTCTAAAGACGGTCAACGCCAACTCTTATATCATACAACTAATGTCATAAGAAGTCAATTATGGGGAAAAGGTCATACTGCGATGAAAGTATTGTCACTGGACCAGCGGGAGCTGGAAAGTCAATGCTTATACGAGCATTAGCACAATCTGTAATTAGGATAGCAAATCTTAGACCAGATATAGATGATCTGTCACTTCCTCCGTATTGCTGACAGCACCAACAGGTAAAGCTGCATATGGAATAAGGATTAACACTTCATTCCGCTTTCAAACTACCATTGAATCAATTTGCCGGATTATTACCAAAGTTAAGTTCAGATATTTCAAATACACTACGTTGTCAGTTTGCCAATGTAAAACTTTTGATAATTGATGAAATTTCCATGGTTGGCATAAAAACACTGGGATACATTGATCAACGATTGAGGTCTATATTAAGAATAAATAAACCATTTGGTGACATAAATGTAATAGTGTTTGGCGATTTCTTTCAATTAGCACCGGTATTAGCAACACCATTGTACGATAGTTTTGAAGAAATATTGTCTAAATTTCCAAGTGCTGTAGAAATGTTATCGATTAAATCTATTTGGGAAACATTCAAGTTTTATGAGTTGACTGAAATAATGCGCCAAAAAGATGACAAAAAATTTGCAATAATGTTAACAAAGTTGGCCAGAGGACAGTTGGAGGAAGCTGATGTAAAATATTTCCAAAATCTTATAATCCACCTAGACATTACTTTTCAACCACAAGTAATGCATCTTTGGGCTACTAATAACGAAGTCGACGAAATGAACAAGAGAGTGCTTAACTCTATGAATCAAGTTAGTTTCATATCCGAAGCCATTGATACGTCTGCGAAACGATCGGATATTGAATCTGCCAAGAAACTGCCACGACAAAAGACTATGGGTTTAGCTTTAAGATTAGTTTTAAAAGAAACAGCTAAATACATGGTGATAGCTAAAATTTCGACCGAAGACGGCATAGTGAACGGTGCAATCGGAGAACTCATGCAAATAAACAAAGGACAGACTGCAGGAGGTAAAGAAGTTGCAAAAGGGGTTTGGATCAAGTTTGATGAGCCAGAGGTGGGGTCACTAACCAGACAGAAGATAAGAGACAAACTTAAACCCGAAGGCGAACACACAGATGATATGTGCAAGTGGACACCAATTGAAATCATAAAATTAGAATTTCAACTCGGTAATGCAGAGCACCATAAAGTAACTAGAATGCAATTGCCCTTAGTAGAAGCTTTGGCATTGACGGTACACAAAAGTCAAGGTGCCACATATCAATCTGTAGCATTTCATATACCTCAAAAACTCTTGGAGTGCAATATGTTATATGTAGGATGTAGTCGAGCAACTTCGGCTCAAGTTTGCGTATAGACTACTTTCCTGCAAAGCCACCAAAACCTTCTGCAAAAGTTGAACATGAAATGTGCAGACTCAGGACACCAAGTTGTGCTCTTATTCCGCGCTTTTCTAGAATTGTGACACACAACATGCCACTCTCCTGCATGTCACACAATATAAGGTCTTTAAAAAAATATGAAGCTCATATTAATGCGGATATCGTTCTTTTACAATCTAAAATAATGTTCTTCCAAGAAACTGGTTCAAAATCAACTGACACATATACCATTAAGAACCATACTGAATGCTGTAGAATAGACAGTATACATGCAAATGGTAAAATTGGTTCTATTTGTTTTGTTGGAGAATCCATTAATCATAAAGAAATAACCTGCAGCACAACATTGCTTCAAGATCAAAAGAAAAACACACACTTAGAAGCCATTGAAAATATCATTGAAAGTATTACCTATATTGGGATATATTCATCGCCAAATTTTCCTGTACAGAAGCTTTGTGATTTCATTGAAACGGTAGCTTCCACCAAAAACAATGTTATCTTTATTGGTGATTTCAATATAAACTTCAACAAACCACCAAAACAACTAGTTCAAATATTAAAACATTTCAATTACAAAATATTGGTTGACGGTATTACTACAGATCACGGAACAACCATTGACAATGTCATTACAAATGTTGACATTGCGGCTTTGGTGTACGAGTCCTCATAAGTGATCACAGACCTATTTTGGTTATGGACATAGATACTTTCAAGGAAATAGAAAAATATTCTGAGACTGTTGATGACCAAATTGTACAAGAAGAAGTCAAAAACAATTTTATTAAACCAAACGTTCCTGTAATCGATGGATTTCCTGTGGAAAAATCTAAAAAATCGATTAAATCAACTAAGGTCCTGAATAATAATAACTTGGACGATATTGAGTTCATACAGGTTGATAGTGACACTATTTTGGTTCCAGAAACTAAAACTAAATCAACCAAAATAGTTGATTATAATATCATAATTAATGATATTCAATTTATTCAGGTCAATAGTAATACTCTCAAAGTTCCAGAAAATTGCAACATAAGGTCAGATTCATTATTAGAAACAATAAGTGATAATGCAACTGTGTCAAAAAATCCAAAAACAATAAAAATATCAGTATTAAGAATAAAGTTGACATAACATCAAGTAGTACATTTTGTGGCTTTACTAACACTGATGGTGTATCATGTTATGCTAATTCTGTCATACAGGTTCTTTTTAATTGTCAATCTCTTGTAAATGAAATTCGCAATAATCAACTCGGACCAACACTTCAACATAGCCTACACGAATATACAAGTAATAGTGGATCATGTGATACTCGAACAATCAGAGAATATTTGGACAACGAGACAATATTATATACTCTGCAACAGCAACAAGATTGTATAGAATTTTTAGAAGCACTTATGCACCGTAGTAGACCTACATTTGAATCTTTATTTGGATTTCAAGAATTGTATACCATTCGTTGCAATACTTGTAAACATACAACGGCCAACAATGCACCTACAAGTTTGATTCTACATTTTGAGATTCCACAGCACAGATCACAAACTTTGCAAACATTATTTCAAACAAATCAAAATGTTTGGAATACATTAGATGATTACAAATGCAATAATTGTAATAACATCGGAAGTTCTGAAGATAAACATCAGATAATAGTGGCAAATGAGTATATAGTAATTCAACTAAAACTATTTATTCCAACATTTGTAAATGGTCAATTTGTTCCCAACAAGATAACAGATCTAAAACTTACCCAAGTAACACTGGATATTCTGATCATGAACTATCTTTCTTCAATTTCGTTTATTCTATTAATATTACATTAGAATCATATATAATTATTTCTTGAATATTCGTAGAAGATTTATCTAAATAATAACAATATATTCATGGTAAAATATTAATCTTAAAAGAATATTCGTAGGAGAATATTTGTTACATATTCTAACACAGCTGATGAAATGAATATTCTATTAAAAATAATAGATTCATATTTTTTTTAATATTATACATTTTTGAATATCCATAGAGTAATTCAAATTGAATATCCATACAACATATCCGATTCAGAATACTCATTGAATAATAGTTACAATCATATGTAATGAATATTCATTTAATAATAATACATAAATATTTCTTTTTTCATTAATGACGTGTTTTTTTATTTAGCATGCTATTTATAATAAGAAACGATACGGTTTATGAAAAATACGTGTTTTACTGTTGTGGTATATTGTTATACGAATATTATTGTTATCATTGAATAATAATATAATTTTTTTATATAAAATGAACATCCGTGGATTTCCTTTGTTCAATTATTATAATACACGCCGCGCGGTCATTTCATCATTAACGTTGTGCTTATGGTGACCATATTTTTTTAATATTTTTACATTTTATTTCACACGTGCTTATAGTGCAGACGTTTTGATTGACATCGTCCTCGTTTTTTTTCAGAACGCTGGTAAGTAATTATTTGTTTAATTACTATGTATAATGTATTATTGTAATTAATTTCCTACAAATTTATATTACCTACCTAAATGATGTATGTATGATACAATTATTGTGTTTTAAATTTTCGAAACAGATGCAGTTTGGTTTCTACGCAATTTTTTCGATTTTTTTCTCCAAAATGTGTGTTTTAAAGCATTGAAAACAAGTCCAATTCGAAAATATTCACATTTTTTTTTTTTTTTACTTAAAAAGTTATACCAAAAAAAAATAACTATAAAACAGTATAATAAACACGTAAACAACCACGTGATATCCACGATAAAATCATAAAAAAAACTACTTTTTGATTATTTTCTTTTAAAATTATATGTGTTTTCTGATGGATGAAATTATGCAATAAGATTTAAATTATTGTACTTATTTTTTAAAAACTCAAAAAATGATTAAAAAATTGAAAACAAAAATGTGACCACGCGTGTATCGAAACTCGTCGCTACGCCCTTCGACTTGTTATGCAAAACCACCTCATGTAGATCACAGCGTAAAAAATAAATGTATTAAGGTATTTATATTTTATAGCTTTACTTTCCAACAACAGTAGGGAAGCAAAATACCTATACAGCGTTTCACACATGCATGCGTAAATACGTAAAATCGTAAACTTTTGTTTTCAGTGCTTTAAGACGTACATTTTTGGGGGAAGGGGGAAATTGAAAAAATCGTGTAGGAACTAAACTGCATTTATACCATTAATTTATTAAAATTTTATTTAAGTTTTGTAATGAATAATAATTATACTTAAGTTTTAAAGTTTTTTCTGTTTAAGTGTTAACATATTGTATTCTGATACTTTTTAATAATTTTTATAATTCTCAGTTAATAAAAGTTATCAAATTATCTCCTTAAAACTTAGTGACATCTATACTATAGATAGGTGCTTAAAATAATTTAGAAGTGTATTTAGCATTCGAAAAATAAAATAATATACTATAAAGTACAAAACCTACAAATTTTTTCATATTTAAAATATAAAACAATAATAATAATAATGCTAAATGTTCTATTTACCTTATAATTATATATTATTACCTAGTACTTAATCATAAAATATTAAAGAATATCATAAATTAAAATTAATTTAAGTTAGATATGTGACTATTGATCTGTAGATAATGTTTGAATTTCTAATTTAGTTTTCATATATTTTTGTTATGGGACCAAACCATTTATTTTTTGAATTCTTTGTTTACATCTAGGAAATCTATTTAGCTCAAGGGTCAAAAATTCAAAATTAGTGCCAGATTAGGGCCCAGTGTGAATGATTATTTAAGGTATTTAAAATAAATATAAAATAAACTACCTAAATACTATTAAGAAACCTATTATTTTTAGAACCTATTTATCTTTATTTTATAATATTCAATAAATGTGATATCAATAAATAAATAGGTTCACAAAAATACATCTAAAATAAATTAAAATTTTTTTTCATATTTAATGTGTAGTGGATTTTATATTATGGATTCTAAAAAATCTAATTCTATTAAAAAAATGCGCCCAACTTCAAAGTCTCAGTTTAATAAAAATGTGAAGCATCAACTTGAAACTTTGGATGTTATTAGAAAAGATAATACAACATTAACTATTTCATTACCTACTCAATGTAATCCTAATACTGCAAGTACTTTATGTCAGTCAAATTTTATAGATGTACAGAATGATTTCTGTGTACTAAAAACTAATGTTTCTAATGTATTTGGTGACTTCTTACAACATTCCATTGAAAATAATGATTTATCTTTTTCAAAATTTGTATCAACTAGTCCAAAATGTAGTTCATTAAACAATTTTGTAAGTGATAATGTTTTGGGAATCTCAAAAATACCTATTCCTGATCGTTTGAGAGAATGGGCTATTAGGAATAAAATTTCTCATGTTGCTTTGAAAGAATTATTATCAATTCTTAATAAAAGGAAATATCAGATTTGAAAAATATTTCAAAAGATCCAAGGACATTTTCAGAGAAACCATTTTGCGTGATATAAATCTTGGAAAATACTACTATTTTGGTTTATAAAATGGTCTTATAAATATGTTAAAAAAGTAAATGTTTCCAATATTCCTGATATTATTAATGTTGCTATTAATATTGATGGATTGCCTCTTAGTGACTCATCACAAAGTCAAGTATATTCGATCTTATGTTTATTAACTAATGTTGATATTTTATTGCCTTTAAATATATTTTGTATTGCTATCTATCATGGGTATGATAAACCATCAGATTTTAATGAATTACTAGAAGATTTCATAAATGAAGCCGTTAATTTAACATTAAATGGTATACACATTAGTGATAAAAATTTTAGTTTCAAAATTTCAATATTATTATTTAATGCTGTTGCTAAGGCTAGTGTTCTTCAAACTGAAGGACACAGTGGATATTCTTCTTGTTCAAAATGTATGCAAGAAGGAGAATATTTAGATCATGTTGTTTTCCCTGATATAACATTTACTAAAAGGACGGATACTGATTTTATTAATCAAACTGATCCAGAACACCACACTGGCCATACAATTTTACAAAGAATTCCCAATTTAGGCCTAGTTACCGATGTCCCGTTGGACTATATGCACTTGATATGTCTGGGAGTGGTTAAAAAGCTATTAGTTAACACATGGTGTTTTGGTCGACCTCCTCATAAGTTACAATCAAGATCTGTTAATATAATATCTGATGCATTATTAAACCTTATTAATTATATTCCCCACGAGTTCGTAAGAAAGCCCAGGCCTATTAAAGAAGCTAAACGATACAAAGCTACAGAGTTAAGACAATTTCTTTTATACTGGAGTTATTGTTTTAGAAAACAATTTAGATAAAAAAAGTATGAACATTTTTTAACTCTTCATGTTGCTGTACGCATTTTATTGTCAGATTATTAATGCAAACAATGACTGATTATGCCGAAGAGCTTTTAAAATTTTTGTTCTATCATCTAAATTAATTTATGGTCCACAAATATTATCCCATAATTTTCACAATCTTTTACACATTACTGATGATGCTAGAAAATATGGAAACTTAATTTATTTAGTAACTTTTCTTCTGAAAATTATCTTCAAAAAATTAAAAAGCTTTTAAGAACACATAATAATGTATTATCACAAATAGTTCGACGTTTATCAGAAGAAAGTACTTTACACACAATACTAGAACAGAAAATAAAAAAAGGTAGTTTTAAATTCCAAAAAGAACACAGTGATGGAGTTTTAATAAATGGTACTACTGACCCTCAATTTAAAGAAGTTATTTTTTCCAATTTTAAATTAAGTATCAATTTACAGAATTCTTGTTGCAAATTAAAGTGTAATTCCATAATTGAAATTTCAAATTTTGCTTACTGTCAGAAACTGAATCAAGTTGTTGTCATAGGTCGAAAATATAATAATGTAAATAATTTCTACACAAAACCATTAGATTCTTCATTAATTGGCATTCATCTTGTCGATAGTTTAAGTGAATGTTTTTCATATTGGCCAGTGTCAAATATTCTTCATAAATTAGTTCGCTTACCTCATACTAAAGGATTTGTAGTAATGCCACTACTTCATACTGATGAATAATTTATTGATATAGTTTAAGCTAACATTTCTGTATACAATAAAACCATGTATATATTTGTTTGTAAATAAAATGTATATTATTACTTAAGTTACAGTTTTTATTATAATATGTGTGCTGCTGGCTGGTATGTGGTCAAATTCAAAAATGAAAAAATATAATTGAAGTGATTCCAAGTAATTGGATCAGAAATTTGAAGAATGTTTCTGGCCTTTAAAATTTGGGTCAATTAAATTACAAACAGCTATAAAAAACCGGTCAACTCCAGAAAATGATTGGAAACTATATCCAATAAAAGTGATATGCAATAAAATGTTCACCGTGTATAAGGATGCTTCAAAATTTGCAAATGAAACCCTTGCACAAAGTACATCAGAAAGTGAACAATTAATTGTCAAAAATACATCAACTAAACGTAAAAAGAAAAATAACAAAGAAATTGATTTTAGTGAATTAAGTAGTGATGAAAAACAATCAGATAATGAACTACCTCCATTTCCAAAATTTAAAGTAAGATATGCTTTGTTAAATCATTGTTTTTACTAAAATACATTTATATCATGTTACGTATAATACAATAATTCAATTTGATTTTTAGAAAAAGATGTCACACAGCAGAACAATAATACAGAATGTAGTATAATTGAAGATAATTTAAATATAATAACAAATGAAAACCAAAACATTGTTGGTATGTTATTTAATTTTTAATTTTATTATGTATGGCTTATAACTGATGCATTATAGGTAATCAATTGTTTAGCTCTTATATATATATATATATATATATTTTTTTTTTTGATTGCAATTAACAATGAAGAAAACAACCAAGATATGCTCATTAGTAATGGTTTTAGCTGTTTAATAAATCAAAACTACATCTCTTCAGGTAAAGACTATTTTTATTGATAATATTGGTAATAATATCAAGTAGGGATTGTATTAGTTCGATAAATAAAAAACTTAGGTTTTTTAATTATAAAGTATATTAGTAGGTAGTTTTAATTATTAACGACTGTTCATATTTGACTTAAATGAAGTAATAAACTAATCAATATGGTAATATAATCCTTAGATGAATCATCATTTACAGTTATTGATAACCATATATAGTGTTGGTAAAGGGTTTGAAAATTAACAGCTATGATTGGTAACAAGGATCAAAACTACAATCTTCCAGGTACAGTTATTTATTTATTTTTACAGTCATTTTTAGAAATAAAACTTATTTTTCATACTACATATTTTAAATTTGTATTAGGTATTTAAACACTCAAGGTTTAATTCTAAGTATAGATCAGTTCCTAGATATAATATATTTGTGTAGTTTATTATTTCACAAATTATTGTGTTCATTGCTTTAACCTTGAATATCTCAATATATATTTTTAATTTTACTATATATTTTTATCAATATTAGACAATATATTAGTTTACAATAAATTTCTCTATTTCATACATTGTAAGTAAAATTTAATTTTAAATTATTCTTGATTTAGGAGAAACAGTTAATAATCAAACAGACACCATGCCAGAGATTAACCTAAGTAATGATATTGACTTTGGGAGTTTAGTGTCTTTAGCTCAAAATAATAAGCAGAAAACTCATATTTCTTCAGGTAGTTCAAAGAATTTGAAAAATTATTTTAAAATGTTAATGATTTATTGTAGTAGGTACAGATAGCTTAATTTTATTTCTAATTCAATATTTCTATTAAATATTCCAGCTAATATGTTATTATTTTATCATTCATAGACTTTATTACCTATGTAAGTATCTACAAAAAAAAAAAAAAATGCTGTACTTATGCTTAAAATATTAAAACAATAATAATTGTATGACAAATAATAAAACAAATTATTGTTAAATTTTTAAACATAGAACATTGTTGGCAATTGCCCAATATGTTGTATTGGTTCAGTTTCAAACATACCTAAAAATGTGCAACAACATGTACCTAAATATTTTCTTTTTATTATTATTATTATTATTATTATAGAAGTTGAAACACAGATCTTAAGACAACTAATCACATTAAACGCTGGATGCAAAGAACAGGGAGACTACCTTCATACAATCATGATGGTTGTTAACAGTATACAAGAAAAACAAGATATTTTATGTAAACAAAGTTCATCTATTGCAGTGTCATCAACTACCAATGATGAATTCGAAAATACATGTGCAATGCTTCCAATAGCAAATGAGTTAACATTAACAAATTTCAATGAGATTTTGATTAATGACAGAACATTATATGATAAAATGGTAAGTTATCACTTATTAGTTATTATGAGCAAATTAAAATATTCATTTAAATAATTGTCCATAAAAATCCATTTAAAATTTAGGTGAAAATGTTGGCCATGATTGGTGGATCTAATTTCAGACAATCAGTCAGACGCATATTAAGAAAATTAATAACAAATGAGTATGCTAAATCTTTTAGTTATACAGGACACAAAAACAACAAAACTGCTTTTAATGGTACTATCCTGGCATCATTACTCACAAGTGAGTAATTTAAATTATTTTTTATTCATAATTTGTTTATCATAATTTGCCTATTACTTGTTACCTAATACCAACCTATTCTTTGTAAGTTAGAAAATTCAGCACTTTTATTCTTTTAAAGTTGGACAATTAACTCTGCACAACTGTATAATGAAGGTCCGAATGTTGTTTAAGACTGAATTATAAGTTAATAACACTCATACTTATATTAATACCTAAAATGTCAGGATAAATCATACCAAATACTCTAATCTAGTGTACATTTATGTTATGAGAAAACAGCAAGTTCAATTTATAAAAAAATCTAATATTTGTTAGATTATTATAACATTAGAATACTCTGATATTTTACTAGGGTAATTATTGGGAGTATATAGTTATAAATTAATTTTAAAATATCCAAAAATAATAAACACAGATATATATATTTATATATGGAGGTGCACGGGTAAAAGGGAATAAGTAAAAAACCATTACTTTTCAGAAAACAGGATAAACCTCTCATTTCTTCAATAATTTTATTTTAAAATTATTATTCTAATAAAGTGTCAAATTATGAGTTACCTTACTATTGTAAAACATAACATTTTGAAAATGTTAATAACTATACCTAGCACATAAGTGACTTATACCCTTTTACACATTTTATAATTCAATCATATTATTTTACTTATTACCTTTTAAGCATAATTCTTTTAGTAAACATAGTATTATTGGAGATAAAATGTATTAAATTAACTATAATGACAATTGTATACCTACCTTGGTATTTATTAAACCATATAAAATAAAATACAAAACAAAACAACAAAATTGTTTTTTTTTTTAAAAAAAAAAACACAACTCAGCTATTGTAGTATTGTACAAAACTATGATTAAACATTCACCAGTTCACTACTGGCCACTGGGCACTGACTACTGAGCTAATTTATTATTACTTAACAATTAATAGGTATAGAGTTATTATTAGATCCATAACAACATTCAACATTGATATTTGATAGTATTATTATCACTCATGTTACGCACCATGGTAATGCGACAAAATGGAATAAATCGACGGATATAATATTATATTGATAAGTCTTATTCCCTTTTACCCGTGCACCATCCATATACAATATATATTTTTAACTAACAATAGGAAATATTATTTTACCTATAATACTATGGACATATTACTACTATTATTAGGCAAGAAAATCCACTATTAACTATTACTACTTCTTAAAAACTAACACAATATAAAATATTATGACAACTATTTAATAATCCTTAGAATTTTAGTTAATTATTTTTATTATTTAAATATAGGTTTAAAGTAATGAATAAAATAATAATACAAATTTGACTAATGGTATAATTCAACTTTGTTTTGTTTTAGAAGCTATACATTCATCAGCAAATTTAACTGATAAATCTATTAAAGAAATAGAAACAATCGCAAGTATTTGGCTGAGTAAAGCTAATGAAAGATCTAAATAAATATAATTGTCATTTATAATTTATAATTATCATTTTCATTATTATTATTATTATAAATATGTTGTACCTATTGGCAGTTATGTCATCCTACCGACTGCGCCATGTTTTATATTACTATTATATATATTAGGTATATTATAACTTGTGAGATTTATTAATTATACATTAATCTAAATAAGGTTTATGTGATAATATTGTTATCATTATCATAATAATTATTATTATTAAGTATGTTGTATTGGCAGTACATGTCATCGTAAAGAGTATGTGCTTATTATATTTTTATTCATTAAACTAATAACTAATATTGTATTCAGTTGTTGCTTATTAATTATTTATGTTTAAATTTAATAAATTAAAAATGTTATTAAAATCGTGTTATATAAAATTAAGTTTATCCAATAATAATATAATGTATTATATTATAATAATACATATAAATAAAATATAAAAATAGGTATATATATATATATATATATATATATATTTGTTAAATATTTTTATAATACAAATATAAGGAAATTTGTTGAAGATAACTTGTTTTGATCTATAATAAAATAGTGGATATTAATTTAAATAATTGTTTTTAAAAAAAGGTATTACTTAAGTACTTATCTACTTTCATTTTGTATGTTGTTCTAATTAAAAGTTAATTTAGAATTCTAATGAAAACTTTTATTAATATTTTATTTCAAAATTAACAAACTCTTAACTTCAACACAAAATAATTGTAAAAATGATGTTTGGATATTTTATGAATATGAATAATTTATTGGGAATATACTTTTACTATCTGGTAGAAAGTACTAGTATTATTCATTAATTGTCTTTTGGTTGCTCTAAGAATAACCATTGGGAGTCCCACTTAAACATTCATTGGTTATTATGGTAACAAACAATTACGATTATTCTATAATTATTAAATGAATGATTTAAGATACAGTATGGATATTCTTGTGGAATATTCATAGTTTATTCTGAATATACGGATTATTCATAGAATGCCTAAAAGTGGCTCATTTGGTGATTTTTTAATATCCAATGCTCATTCATAGATGATTAAATGAAAAATGAAGAATAATCTATGCATATTTCTTACATTCTTTTCAAATATGCTATTAATATCCTATGATTGTCTATGTGTTACTTGGGTAGTGGCGTACCCACCTCTATTTTGGAAATTGTTGGAGCACAATACAAAACTCAACCTGCAAAATTACATATGGGAGAAAACAAGAGCTCTGGCCATTACATTGCATACCTGAGACAAGGAACTTCCAATTGGGTTTGCGCTAATGACACAACAGTTGCAGAAAAAAGATGGCCAAACAACAGCAAGGATGTATATGTTATCATTTTAAAAAGATTGTAAAAATATTCTCCAATTGGTAAAAAAACATAACACAGCTAAAAATAAATTATAAACTTAACCTGTATACAATCTGACTGTTATTGGATTAAAAAAGGAACGTGTAAACCGCCAACTATTCACTTAGGTACATAATAATATGTACTCGTATAAGTTGCCAGTCCCAAGCCTGGATAAAAAGTGTGAGGGGACTAACCTTATAATAATTGTTATTTTTTAACATAAGCAGAAACCTAGATTTTATTTTTATTTAAATAATATTGAACTATATATTATTATCCTCACTTCTGACCTTAATACCTTATACTATGTATGTTTGTATTCAATCCTCCAAATACAAACTACAATTTTAATTGTGCGGTCTTAAGATTATCAACATTTATTATGTATTCGCCTAGGATCATAACATATTTTAATAACTTATAGAATATCAGTTCTACAGCAAATCCTATCTTCCACTGTTAAGTATTTAGATGACTTAAGTCTGTATAATAAGATGTTATTTTCCATACATAATTTAAATTGTTTAGGACATGATATTTTGTAATTTTGTGCCAAGTAAATAATTATAATATACAGTGACTAAAAATAAATAATCAGATTTTATTTAAATTTATTTATTCATAATACTTCATATTATAATACATATAATACATTAAAGGTAAAAAGTAAATATTTAAAAAGCCACTTATTATATATGTTAATACTAATTTATTACATTAAATTTGTTATTTTTTACAGATTCAAAATATTTAATCAATTTAACGGTTGAAAGTACATGAATCTTTCAATGGCCTTCATTCGGTTTAACAGTTCAAACATTTTTATTAGTTGATATTGTTGATGTACTAAGAACTATGAATCTTATAAAGAATTTATCATTACACAATGTGCTGTGTGATACGAAACTTTTACACAATTCTGTATCTATTGAACTTAAAATTAAACAAATGTATTAATCCACTGTTAATTTTATGAAATATAATAAAATATAAAAAAAAATTCTTTATTAAATGATTTAATTTGAATTATTAATATTGTGAATAGTCCATAGTAATCTAGTAAAATTTATTTGCGGTACACAGACACAAAAAAAAAAAAAAACACACATCATTGTAAAATCAATACATTCATCATTTCGTTCAGAATCTAAAACACACCATTATAAAATCAATACATTCATCACTTCGTTCAGAATCTGAAACGATTAAAAATATGAACGTAAATTTCTTTTTCAGAAATTCATAATTATAAAAATTATAACCCAACGTTACGAATAGATAATAAATAAAAATATGTCTATATTAAATCATTTAAATAAATAAAAAAAAAACGTAAAATAAAAATAACATAAAAAATGAAATGATAAAAGGAAAAAAAATATATATATATACACTTAGATTTAAAAAATATACTGTATGAATAAGTTACTATTGGGATAGGAAAATAAATTTAAAATGTAGGGAACTTTATAGATTTTATATTACTAACATATTATAATAAGTAAAAATATTATTTGTAATAATTAATTTACCATATAAGAAACTATTGTAATCGACATATTATACTAACCACATAATTATTGGAATTATCAAATCTATTATAATCATTATATTATACTATTTGCTAACACTATATTTTATTGTAATCATAATTATAAATTATAAGAAAACTAACCAACATATTTAAACATTGATTTATATTATAACCAAAATATTTAATCATTATATTATAATCTTTAATCAAACAATATTTAATCAAGACTATGTATAAAATATATACGTCATATTATAAAACGAAAATATTTTAAATGTAAAGGCATACAGAAAATTGTAATGTATGTCTTATGCACGGACTAAGATAGAATGGACTGATATCGAAATATCGAATGTCTTATCAGTGTGATACAAATGTTTCTTTAGACAAGGTACCAGAGTACACTACATTCAGCGCCATCTATGGAGAAATAATCGTAACAATTTTATTTCTATGAACCACGGACTAAGATAATTCCGATTCTATCTTAGTCCGTGCTATGAACTTAATGAACTTAATCATTTTATTAAAACAACTTAACAACTAGTAAGTTAAAACTTAAAACTGAAAATTCTCTAAAAATCTAATATAAATATATTACAAACCACAAATTGGAATCTTACAATTACAACTATACATTATTAAGTGTTTACTAGTTTTGAACATTTCTTTTTCTTTGCGTTGACTTTATTTTGATCTTTGTTTGAAATTAGTGAATACTGTCGCATTCTCGCTGTTATATAATGAGTTATAATGTATGTAAGAACTTTATTCTTGTGATCTTTACATTGAAAATGAAAAACAGTACGTGTGTGAAGTTGGGTGACCAAAGCTAGGTGACTGTTTTTCAGACGAATAGTGATAAGAAACCTTGTATGTGTTGCTGCATTATGTTTAATTCCAGGCACCAAACATTTATATTGCCATTTCTAAGTTACTTCACCGTTGTAAAACACAAGATGTCGCACTATGTCATGTTATAATTATCTGTTTTAAAAGTATATTATAAATAAATATTACCACGATAATTATACCGAACATATTGTCATCATACCATTATGATTTGTAACAAACCAATAATAATAGAAACTAGAAAGTTAGGTTATAACTTATTAATCTCTCCATAGTCCATAATATAATACACGTACTAAGTTCTAACAAATATACGTTGACACGTTGTTTAAAAGTTTAAAGATACTGTGGTATAACCATTATTTGGAAATGTAAGTATTTTCTTAGTTATTTAATTATCTAGTTGTATTTTATTTAAGTGCATTGTAATATTTCGTTTAACTATCCACATAATGATTGTTAGTGCAAACGAAAAATATCCACAACTACATTATCTGTTTGATACCAATTATTTGAGCCTCCCTCAATATTTTACAGAGATCTATGTAGTTATTAGATATATTGTAGGCACATTAAGAAGATGGATGGATATTTTGAGCTTAGAAAATTAATGTATTACATATTCAAGTTATATTCTATAAACTTAAAAAAATAATCTTAATGATTTTAACAGGTTTAAAAATAACAGAAACTGTTTCTTTATGTTTTAAGGTAATATTGTATTTGATTTATATTTTTCAATATTAATTACTAATTATATTAGATACACTCAAACAATTAAAAATATTATAATAAATTATTTTTAAAATCAATACCTACATTATTTAAATAGTTAATGCATTTAATTATTAAGATTGATTCTGGACTTTAATTGCCTTCAATATTAACATCTCATATAAAAGTACTTATGTATTTCTCTGTCAATAAATAGCTATAGAAATAATAAAATTAATATTTTATACATATAAACATTATTGTAGGTGCTGATAAATTTTTATATAATATAATATAATTAATGCTTAAGTGTATGTCGTCATATCCAGACGTATGATTGATTATATTTGAAATACCTTTGTTATTGTAAAAAAAAATTTGGTACTGTCGAGTACCAGAAGTAATGACAAAAATATTTATATAAAGTTTATTATTTGATAGGTATGAATCATAATATCTAGTCACAGTTCTAATCATTGAATGAGTGTCTATGTTTTGAGTATTTCAATCCACAAGCTGTTGCAAAATAAGTTGAATGACAAGATTTCCATTTATGAAGGGTCTAGAAACAAGTAAATATAATCTGTTCTCTTAGAATATAATTTCTCAATATATTTATTTTTCTCATCTGTTTTCAGGTGGCATGCAGTCTACTGTCTACATTCACTATTATACACAAGATAGCAATATTTAATCTATCATCACTCAGTGTTATTTTATCCTTTTTAGGCTTAAATCCTTATTTTAATTATTAAAATCATACCTGTCTAATATTTTTTGTTTAAATATGCAATATTTGAAAAAGTGACAATCGTCAGCATATGTATTACAATATTTGTACAATATGAAGATTTTTATTAAAATTAGTGCTTGTTTTCCTAGTAATAATAATTTGTTAACGATTCATACTTTTTTTTCAATTTAAAATAAACATGTCTTTAATATGTTTGTATTTTTATAATATTGGGTTGTATTTGTACATATGTGCAGTGTTGCCAGGTTGGGGTTTTTTACCCTAAATTTGGGGTTATTATTTGTCGCTAGGGGAATTTTTAGGGATTAAAAAATGGTGGGGTATTTTTTAGGGTGCGATATTCTATGTTCATGTTCATAATTTTTATTGCAAAATTTTTTTTTATTTTTACAGAATATTACGTTTTCTTTTTTCTAATTGATATAAATTTGTTATCAATAATAAGTTTGCTAACTGGTCATAATAAGACCGTGGTATAGACTCATCACTCATATTAATAATATTAATAATATAATAATATAGTATTATACTACAACTATATTACTCTATGTATAGACCACGTAGAAGATCTTATAGACTATAGACATTGGAAGAAAACACATTTGTGGTTATCTTCTACACCGTGAACTACCTACATCAATCTGGTCTCATGATAACTGGTCACGGTTTTAAAAGATAAGAACGTGATTAAAAATCTTGTTATCATTCTGTTAAAAGTACGTCCATGTAGGTAATTCTATAAATAACTTATTTTACCAAGATATCTTGAATATTAATGTCTAATGGATATTATAATGCACATAAAATATAATCAATTAAATAGTAAATAAATAAATAAATATTATGACAATGAAATCAATATTGCATAAGCATTATGCACATAGCATAATATAGCATATCGCATACATCGATGTCGGATGTGCATCACTACTCACTAGTCACTGCAGTGTTTATTTTTCTTCGTGCTGCTTGCCATTATTATTGTATTCCTTGTTATAATAAATTGTTATAATATTAATTATTACTATACCTGCGAAGATGTCGAAAAAGTACATACAAAAGTTTAAACAAAGTTGGTTACTCTAACCAATATTTAAACGTAAGTATCTCAAAGTTAATTACTAATGTTTAATATTTCGTTAGGTATTTCGTAAGATTAGAAATTACAAGTTTTAATTTAATTTATCTAGAATGGCTCTCGCGAGTTGATGGTGACGAGTTTAAAGCATACTGCACATATTGTAGTGTAGCAATAATCGCTCATCGAAAAGCATTAATTGTACATTCTGAAGCTAAAAAGCACATTGGACAAATTAATGCTCCTAAGACATCAATGATCTCTAAATACTTAAAAGGTACCTATATTTAAATACACTTGACTAGTGTTATACAGTTAATACCTACTTATAACCTTTTATGATGTGGAACTACATAATTAAAAATATATTTTTAGTTTCATTGAAAGACGAACGAAAAATTGCTGAATTGAAAATTGCTGCATTTATTGGAGAACATTGCTCCATTAATGCTGTTGATCATTTAGGAGTGCTGATTAAGTCTCTAGATCCCAAGTCTCAAACATTGTGTGATTTGAAGCTACATAGAACAAAATGCACTTCACTGATACTAAATGTTTTAGCTCCGTGCTGGTTCAATGAATTAATCAAAGATATTGGTAGTATGTATTATTCACTTATTATAGACGAAAGTACATCTCACGATAAGAAAATGTTGTGTCTTACGATAAAATATTTTAGTAAAAAAAAAGCAAACATTGTTACAACTTTTTATAGGCTGGTGGAAATTGAAAAATGTGATGCTCAATCCCTTTTTAATTGTGTAGTTGAAACATTAAAAAAAGATGATTTGGATGTTAATAAACTATTAGGAATAGGCGTTGATGGTGCAAGCGTAATGGTTGGTCGACATAATTCATTGTCCTCTAAATTAAAAGAAGTTGTTCCTCATCTAATAGTGAATAGGTGTATCTGTCATTCTTTACATTTAGCATGCGAAAAGGCATTTTCTGTACTCCCTTCTTTTTTGGATTTTTTAATACGAGAAACTTATAATTGGTTTTCTTATAGTTCTAAACGTCAAGCAGCATACAATAATTTATATCAAGAGTTGAAGGGAGGGATTCCTAATAAAATCTCCAAATTAAGTGGGACTAGGTGGTTAGCGAGGAGTGAAGCTATCAATACTATATTAAATCAGTGGGACTTACTGAAAGTTCATTTCAATACCATAAGTAATAATGCTTCAGAAAAATGTTATGTTTCTCATTCTTTAAGAGATATGTATAAAAAAAATGAAGCATTTATATACTTTCATTTTTTAAAAAATACTTTATCAAAAGTTGTTTATTTAAATAAACTTTTCCAGTCTAACGATATGGACCCACTTAAATTACTTAATGATCTCAATGACTTACTCTATTCTTTGTTAAATATTATTGTAGTTCCAAATCAATTAAATAAAGTGTCACGTTCTAATCTTGTTTCTTATGATTTTGAACTGTACACTATGGGTTCAACATGTATAAATTATGGGTATTATTTTACCAAACATTCAAGCCTTATAAGTTCTGAACATTTACTTGAAGTACAAAATCGTTGTAAGCAATTTATGATAATTTTGTGCAAAGAAATACAAAAACGAATACCTGATAATTTAAATATTTTAGAACGAATTAATGTATTTTCACCTGATCAGTCAACTAGTATTCTTAAGTCAGATATAACTAACATTGTAGTGGAATTTAATGCCCTTGTTGAAAATGTTGATTGTACTTTAAAAGAATGGAATTTATTAAACTCTTTAGATAGTGAAGATGTAAAACAATTAAATTCTACTGTAGAATTTTGGGCTTATGTCTCAAAAATAAAAGATGCTGGGGGTCAACCTAAATTTGGAAACATATCTTCTTTAGTTTTAAATTTATTATGTTTACCAATATCAAATGCTACTGTAGAGAGAGCTTTTTCTATAATGAACATTGTCAGAGATAAATTAAGGAATCGTTTAGCCACATTAACAGCTGAAGCCATTATGCGTCTAAGGTATAGCTTAAATGGCAATTGTGATACGTTTTCACCAACTCCTGAAATGTTAAAGTTATTTAATAGTGAAGTAATGTATTCAAATAATTTTGATGATAGTGTTTTAGACTACTTTAATACATCAAATTCTGAAAACAATTTTATATAAAATTGGACAGTATTTTTTTTTAATTTGTTATTTTAATTATTTAATTTTAATACTATTTTTTATTTATATAAATCATTACAAAGTGTTGTTTTTATTTCTATTGTTATCCATACTTGAATTATCATTAAAATATAATACTCTTATTTTATACATACATAATACCTCTATAATTGAGGCAATGAAAGTTACTGTTTTTATTTGTTATATTAGTCATAATGAAGAGTTATACTTAATTTTAAATAAACTGATTGCTTATATTTTTACATATTTATGTACTGTTTTTGTTTGAATTAGTAAGTTAAGCAATATATTATGTATATGCAACATTTATTTGTTACGAATGATTTAGTTTTGTTGATTTTTTTAAAAGTTAATACCTACAGTATGGTACTATTTTTCATTCTGAGATCTGTTTTTATTTTATTGTAACAACTTTTTTTTTTTTAATAAAAATGTATTATTTTGTATTTGTTACTTATTAAAGATTATAATTATTACTCAAATAAATTTAGTATGATTTCTTTTCTCTAAATTTCTATTACACCTACTTTTATATGAGTGGCATATTTACGGAGGGGGGATATATCCTCCCCTCGTGTATTATTTGCTACTAATTATTAATATTGTAATGTAGATGGTTAGTGAACTACCTCTCCCCTTAGGGAAATTAAAAGTTAACTAACGTATATCCCCCTCCTTCTTAAAATCCTAAATACGTCACTGTTAAATTATATATATATACCTAATATATTTAACTCCATCAAAAAAAAAAAATTAGGGGGTAATGTGTGAAATCTAGGGGAATTTATGAATTATATTTTGCGCACTAGGGTAATTATTTTCAACAGATCTGGCAACACTGCATATGTGTCAGTGTCGCATTGTCACAAGTTTAATGATGATTTCTTAAAGTGTAAAATATTATTGTATGCAGTTATATTTATTGTTAATTACATTAATTAAAATGTATGTATTTTCAGGCGCAAGTGATCCAGGTTCTTATTCAAGTTTTCTATTCTGTATTTCTCCGTTTTTTTCCTCGCGCTTTTAATTTGGTTTTCCGCAGTTTTTTCCTTGCGAATTCACTTCGGTGTTTCTGCGGTATTCTTCAAGTGTTAATTCTAAACATTTAATTGTTAGAAATATTTACTATTCGAATTATTCCTCGTGTTTTCAATTTTGTTATTATACAGTGTTCATTATAAACATTTAATTGTTATAAATATATAATATTGTTAATTTTTTATTGTGTTTTATTTTTAACATTGTTTTTATTTCATTTAATTTTAATTTTTTTATTTCGTTTGATTTTAATTTTTTAGTTTTAGTTGTAGTTTGTTGTAGCTGTCCGAGTAGTATAGATTCTGACAGCTTTAAGTGTCGACGAATTACTGTTTCAGACAATAAAAATTGTCTAAAAATTACTGTTTCAGACAATCAAAAGTGTCTAAGAATTACTGTTTCAGACAATCAAAAGTGTCTAAGAATTACTGTTTCAGACAATCAAAAGTGTCTAAGAATTACTGTTTCAGACACTGTAAGTAATAATTTATAAGGTTAAAAATGAGTTTAAAAGATAAATTGAAAGAGGTAGCTCATTATATTAACACCGAATATCCAGAATTAAATTTTGAGAATGTCTCGGTTTCAGATAGTTGTGTAAGTAATATTTGCATGACCATTTTTAAGAAAGGTAATGATCACAATTTAAAAAAATCTATAGTGAATGCTATTAAAAGAAAAAATTCATCTCTTCGAAAGTGTATTGAAACTATGAACTGTGATGTTATAGCTAATAAATCAGAATTTAATAATAATAAAATAATAAAATGTATTGAGTATTGTAATTACACGGCTAACGATTTTGTAAATTATAATTACACAACTCTATCTAACATATGTAGACATATTAAAGTTACAATAAATAAAGTTAACAGATATAAAGTTTACAAACAATGTAAAAAGTATTTCAATCTGTCATCGTGTTTACAAATGGATAACACAGACAATATAATTGATACAAATAGTTTTTGTTTTAATGAAAACTCTGATAATGATGCTGATATTTTTAAAAATTGTACTTCTTATACTGTGCACACAGAGTCTGAACTTTTGCATAATGACAACGATATATCATTTGAATATACAAATTCATCGGCAGAAATTGATTCCATTCAAACTAAGAGAGTTCCATTAATACCTAGTAGTACTCCAATTCTACCAGAAAACATGAATGATGAATCTGTGTTTATTACCCCAAGTAAAATAACAAAAGGAAAACATGTACCAAGCCCCCTCAGGAATGCTTATTATAAGAAAACACCTGTAAAGTCTGGCATTGTTCTACCTCTAAAAACAAAAAATCAATTTCCTAAACAGTATGAAAACCATGATTTTGTGTTTTTTGAAGGATCTTTCAATTTTCATTTGAAGAATGGTCCCTTATGAACTATACAAACTTCAAAAGTCAAACCCGTTTGGACAAAACAAAATATCCTATTATGTTCAGAAAGCGCATTAGAACTGTGAACAACACATGTGTTATTAATGCGAAAATGGTCAGATATTTTAAAAGTCATTGCAATGTGTACATGTATTGTAGCCATGAGGGGTGTAAGACTTTTAGGATTAAAGTCCAGCTTGCAAATGGAACGTTCGTAGCAAATGTCTATAGTTCTGGTTTGAATTATCATCACAATCCAGATGATGATGGTCTCACAAATCACGTAAAAGGGTTTCAGCGAGATTTGAACAAAGAAGTGCTAAAAAAGACTAAAGCGTTTTCTTTCAGGTCAGACACTGTTGACTTGGCATCACCCACTCAATTGAGTTGTGGCAATTTGCAAGGTATTAAATCAGATGATGTCATTAGAAAAATCAGATCAGAGGCCTTGACTGCTGATGATTATGATAAAGATGATTTTCGTGATATTCTATTGATGTGTAACGATAAAGAAAGCAACTTTGTACAGCATGTAGGTATACCGTCTGTACACTGCTATAGTAAAGAACAGTTGGACATACTAAAAAAACTAATTAAAAATCAAAAATCAGTAACTGGTTATTTGGATGCAACTGGTACATTGGTCAGGAAAATTGACAAGAACACCAAAAGAGTACTTTACTATGTTCTAGTGGTAAATGTACCTTTACCTAGGAATTCGAGTGTAACGTGTCCCGTTGTAGAGATGATTAGTTCAGCACACGATATAGTTGCAATTTCACAATGGTTGAACGCTTTCAAAGCATTTGTTTTGAAACACAAACTGCCTTGGCCTGTATTCACAAACATAGTGACAGATTTCAGTTATGCACAAATGAATGCTAATGGTTTTACTTCCATATTTGATTATCTTAACTGGTGTTACAGAGTATTGGTTGAAAATTTTGATGGGTCTAATGTCACTATCATTAACATCTGTGTAAATCATTACACAAAAATCATAGTAAACCATGTATATACATACTTTCAATCTGAGACAAATCACAATAAGACTGTAGAAAAGATGAAAAGAAATAATGTTATCGATTGGATATGTTTACTGTTTAATGCAAAGAGTTTGGAGGATATTGAAAATTGGTTTAAAATATTTTCATTAATATTGTTGTCTCCATGTAGTACAGGAGAAACTAAAAATGCTATTAATACAATGAGAGACAAGTGTAATGTTAACCACCAACTGTTGAATGAATCAAACAACGAAGGCAAAGATTATTCAGATGAAATAAATAAATTTCTATGCGAATCCGACACAAATAAGTCTATGATGTACTGTAGATTTCAGTCTATCAAAGAACATGTAAAATCTAGCGTCTTGCCCCTTGTTCTGTAAATAATGAAAATATAAGCAATGAATATTACGATGAATCATATTTACACGAGTTTATAGTCAAGTATGTACCTTTCTTAGCACTGTGGACACCTATTATGAATAATAAACTCAACAATGGCATTGAAATCCGCCAGAGTAATGCTACCGTTGAATCTTGGTTTAAAACTGTAAAAGTTGACATACTTGATGGTGACCGAAGGTGGAAGTGAGGTCGGTTTTTAAGACTTATGAGAGAGCGTGTGATGAATGCACACAAACAAATAAAGTATAATATTAGAAAAAAAACTTGTACGCGTGCATTAGATTTTGACAATGAATCTAGGCAGATAAATACCAAAGTGAATAGGAAAAGAAAAATCTCAGAAATTTCTAGCCATAACCATTTGGACGCAATAGAAAGTTGGGGAAAAAAAGAGAAACAACACAAACATCTCCAACCCACTAAGTACCGTCCTTTCACAGCCTTGTCGTTAAAAATCCCAAGGTCTTCGATCTCTGTAGCTGATGAAAATAACCTTTCACCCAAAGTGGTCGATGGTATTGAAAGCATTGTGGTCATCAAATGTGACAATGAGCCTAGGTTCACTGTTGATGAGCCTTTTAACAACGACGTGGTTGTACATGATTTAAGTAAGCCATTCGACGATAATTGTGATTTCATAAAAATGAAATCGATTTCGACACCTGGCAGTTATAAAACTCCGTTTCAACTACCAGTGCAATCTAAAGATTTTCACCAAAATATGCTCCCTAAAGATTTGACATACTATAAACGAATAAAGATGCCAAAAAATAAAGACTATCTAGTTGGAAAATATAGTTATTTATTATCTAGTGATAAAAATTGTAACATCGTGACCGATCTGCACATCTCAGATTTTGATTCATTATCTGGAAAAAATTGGTTGTGTAACTTTGTTATAGATTTTTGTTTGTTGTCGTATGCTTTTAAGCTGGATTTAAAAAACACTCATATTTTATCATGCAATGTGATATGGCTGATGGAAAAAAAAGAAATTGGAGAAGAGTATAACAAAATTACTTTCACTAAGGATAGTATAGTTATTCTGCCATGGTTAGTTAAAAATTCTCACTGGATTATAGTCTTTATAAATTCAAAGTCAGACAGTGTTATATCATGGACCCGATTAATCCATATGACACAGATGGTCGAATATCTAAAGGTCGTTTCAATAGGGTATTTGAAATATTGAAATCAGATGTTATCTACGGTGATGATACACAACAATGTCCTTTATTAACACCTATTCAATGCCCTGTTGAAAACGTTCCAAAACAAGAAGATGCATTTAATTGTGGAGTTTATATTATATATTATGCATTTAAAATTATGGACAGTTCTAAGTTCAGTTTAGAGTTTGATCCTAACCTTCACAGAGAATATTTAAAAACTTATCTCTTAGAGAATTCTGAAGATATGACAAGTATATGTTTATACTGTAACTGGCACTCAGATAAGCATCGTTGTCAACCGGATGATGAATATGTAGAATGGGTATCATGTTCTCTGTGTTGTCGCTGGATAGCCATTAATTGCATTCCTAAAGAAAACAGAATTGTTGATTATGCAATTAATGATTTTTGTTTATTGTGTCAAAAATGATGTAACATAAAACAAAAAAATAGATAAAATGAATTAAAAATTATATACAACATATAGACTATAGAGTTATAGCACGTTACAAATTGCATATGAATATTATAACTAAATTACTAATTTTGATTAGCTTGACTATTAAGAAAAATTACCTTGTTAAGAACATTAGCTAAATCATAATAAGATAAATAATGATAATGACAAATTTCTGGTACAGTATTGTCTTAATCACTAGAATCTCAAAGGAAATAAAAATGTATTTTTGAGTATTATACGACACAATTATTATACACAGAATATAATATAAATAATATTATATAGACTTCAAGGGGTAAACAAAATTTCAGTATTCAGTTATCGAGATTTGACTGCACTAGAAAAGGCTATAACAGATAGCGTAATAAGTAATATTATACGCGTTAAGAAAAAAAAACATGGTTTTGTCAAAAACTCAATTTGTTATTACAACATTTTAAATTGGTTCTAAGATTTAATGTGGAAAAAAAACTAATCATTTGACGAAATTAGCACCAAAAGTTTCTTAAATTATATATCAAACTAATTTTATTTCAGGTACTTTTAATATAAGGTGAGTCAAACCTAAACAGTAATTTGTATGTCTTTTGATCACAGTCAACAGATATAGCTTTAAAACACAATTTGTAACCACACCAGTCATGCATTTAATTTGTTTATGCATAATTGACAGTCCGCAGTCTGATATTTTAAAGTGGGACGGCATTTAGTGTTTTAATTATTTAATTTATAATTGATTAATATGTAAGAAGAATTAGTTATTAAAAAAGAACAAAATACCTCTATGTTCATATGAAAAAGATGACCTATGGAGAATAACTAAGACCAAGTACTAGACTACAAACTTGATTTTCTATGTTGTTCAGGCCCAAGCAATTTTTCAGCTTATTTTATTTTAGAAGTCATCAGTTATAGGTTTAACATATAAATATTAATAAACATTGTAACTAAATAATAATAGTATTCATAAGTAAATTAACTTGCCTATGATTATTTGATTTAGAATTTAGAATTTGCGTTGTCATCATACATGTTACAGAATGGTTCAACATATGGTCGATTTAGCACCACTGTTTTGACTATAGGATCAGCTATAATTGTTTTGGTTTACCTCCTCCTGTAAAAACGACACATTTGTTTACATCGATATGTTCATAGTGTATGTACCTGTGTCATATAGGTTATCCTTTTGCACAGCAATTGCCACCTCATCCTTCCTCTTAAGGTTCTCCCACAGAGTTTTTAAACTCAGAGAGTCTACATGACAGATTGAGGATGCTGCGGCAAATTACCCTGCAACATTTATCAACTTCTGGTTTTTTAGTCTAATATTTACCCTGTCAGTCTTTGGAATCAATTGTACTGAAGTGTCGAGTGATGATCTCTAAAAGTACACATTTTTCGGAGCACTCAAAACCAAGTTTTTCCGCTTTAAAATGTTTAGTTTCCATATTTAAAACAAATAAAGAAAAGTAAATATGTGCGGACTGATTCAAATCTCAAACAAAACAATCGATAACCGAAATTGATAAATAATAATGTTGATTGTTGACGTCACTGTTATCACACTATCGTAGGCAATCAAGGTTTATAGATTATACTATAATCTATAAATCTATAAACCTTGGTAGGCCATAGCTGTTTGATAGTACCTCTAATAAATAACGGTTATTCACATTGAACTATGTAGTAGATAATAATATTATTATATAGTTCAACGGTGGAACCGTGTTTAGCATGAAAATCCACTCGGGAACGGATTCAAATACACTTAAAGCCATACAAATAAGCTCCTAAAAATAGCCTAAAATATCCTTAAAAAAAATTCATTTTACCATAAAAATGCCATTAACAATATTTTTTTTTATACTATTGTGTATTTTAATTTGTAATTAAAAAATAAAATATATTATTATTTTATTAAAAAAAAAATGAAAATTGGAAAAATTGAATTGATGCAGCTACAATATCGACACGCATATGTTTTAGGTCAATAATATTCATTTTTAACATAAATAGGTACTTAAATTACATTAATAAATACGCTAAATTTGTTTAGTATTACTATTTTGAACAAATATGTATTAAATCCATAAAAATGACCCAATAATGCTACAAATACTCTGAAAATTAAAAACGTCAATATATGCAAAATAAAATATTTCTTTGAAACACTCGTTATATGAAACGAATCATGTAATTGGAAAGCATTGTCTCTATGATCAACCAAAAAAGTATACCTTTGCATTGAAATCAGGGCCCTACTAATAACCATAACCATAAATAAAAGCATTTATTATTTTAAAAGTTACTCTTTGATATTGATGAATGTGGTTATGACTTTTTGATTATCATATAATGATTAATGATTATATTAACCATGACAAACACTAATGTTAAATTTAAATTTATGACTAAGAAATAAAAACATATATTTTATATTAAATATTTTTTTATTTTATTTTTTTTTTTACTAAAAATAAAAAACAAATTTTATTAATTTGTTGTTGTTGTGGTGGTGGTGCTGGTGGTGCTGCTGCTGCCAGCAGAGACAGCAGAGGCAGCATTAGCCTCGGCTTCAAGCTTTGCAGCCTCAGCTTGAAGCTTTTCAGCCAAGGCTAAAGCTGCCTCTATTGCCTTTTTTGCCCTCTCTACCTTTTTTGCTGCTACATTAGCAGCATCTTCTTTTGTTGTTGCTGCTGCTGCTGACCGATTATGCCAGCAGTCAGCAGATTTGTGTCCAACTTTTTGGCAAAAATTGCATTCTAGAAGATCAAAAGAATTGAAATTAAAACATATCCATGATAAATTTAAATACCTAATTTCAGGAAGCCCATATTTTGCTGGGAGACATAATTTTGCTCAGTAGATTTTGAGCAATAAAGTTATTTTAAAACAAGACGTTATATCTAATATATTAAAGCTATGTAACTAAATCCTAAAATAACATCACTAACTGTTTAATTTATAATAATAAGTATGAAAAACAAACAAAATCAGTAGTTTTTTAATTGAAATTAATACAAAGTGAACGCAATAAATGGTATTCCAAATGAAAATGTTGAACAAGTTCTTTTCTATAGGTGGACTGAAAAATGGACAATCACAAATAGATACACCCCTAATATTTGTCTGGTTACATTGATTAAACATTAATAGGTATAAATTATATATTAAGTTGAAAAAAGAGCTTTATCATTATTGGTTCAAATCAATAAAGTACTTAAAAAGTATTTTAATAGCGAAGTATAAAAGAAAAAATGTATACACTTGCGTTTTAGTTAATTTGTTGTTATTACACGAGTAAGGTTTGATACACTTGACACAGATATTGACTTGATACAACCATTACATTTACAATACAATATATTAAGATAGAACTAAATCAAAACCATAAAAAGAGAGTAAGTGAATTAGAGCTGTGTAGTAGGTTATAAGTGAATTACCCTAATGGATGGTATTAAATTTGAACTCAATGATAATATAATTGTATACCTACGAAAAACGATTCTGAGTGAAGACGATTTGTCAGTGAAGGATATTTTAACTAAATAATCTGAAAATTTTCAATTTAGTGCGTTTTGTCAAAATTTGAACTTAAACAGTTCTAAAAAAAAAACCATGCATATATTTTTAATATTTTCCAACCGCTATTATATCAATTTATAGTGAACCGTATATTAAATACATTTTCAAACTTTTTGACCCAAAGAATAGAATTGTATTGACAGCTTGAAGTAACTAAAACATTTGGAAAATTTTAAGATTTGTAGCAAACGCTAATATAAACATTCAGTGAAAATGTTATGTATCAACAGTGATTTGATTTAGGTTACAAAATCCAAAATCAATTATGCTAAAAGTTACCGATTATCCTGAATTTTTTTTTTGGCACTTAAGAAAATTACAGAGAATTTTAATTTTGACCTCCCCAATACATTAATTTCACCTTTCTATCGAAAAAGCTACTGAAGTTGGAAATCAAAGTGTCTACCATTTTGAAAGAATAAAAATAAAATTTTGCTATTTATCATGTACATTGTACACGGACAAAAAAAAATTTAAAAATACATATTGTAAAATCAATACATTCATCACTTCATTCAGAAATTCAGAATCTAAAACTAATTAGTAGGTGTATTCATTGGTGACTTACTAATCCTGTTGTTGGGCCATTTGCCCCCGCCTCTGTCGCCTCTGGCCACCGCTATAATTGTAGATATAAGCGGACATCTAAACATAAGTTAAATTCTAGCATTAAGTTTAAATTATACATATGAAACATCAGTTGAAAAAGGCCGTTCTCATTCATTATTCATAATTTAATAAATGTGACAAAATGATTTTAAAAGTTATGCACTAAACAGAATGGGTAGGTAGTAACGTAACGCAAATTACTAATTACTTTTTCAGTAGGTATGTAACGCAGTAGTAATTTTATTACATTTTACTTAAAGTAACGCAATTACTTTTTAAAAGTAATTTCTACGAAGTAACACATAATCGCGTTATCTTCCATGTTAATTATTTATTTATTTGAATGTATTACTAAAACAAGCCGTTAAGATATTCCAGAAAAATTAAAAAAAAGACAATTAATTATTTTCAATTCCGATAATAGTTAACAATACCCAGTGCTTGAAATGGAAAATTTTACGAACCGGAACGTTTATAAAATTAATATGCAGACTATAATATTAATTTTTGTTATTTTAATTCATGTTTACTTTACAATACAATATAATAATTAGTTAAATATATAATAATAATAAATAATATAAGTAATTTTAAGCTTAAAAAAGTGGGGAAGTGGGTATTGCTCCGTTGTACATTAGGTGCCGCGTGCATCACTATTATATATTATTATAGGAGGGTTAAATTTGAATCCAATGATAATTATCATTGCATACGAAAAACAATTCTGAACGAAGATGATTTGTCAGCCTAGGATATAATTTTCAGTGGTTGGTGAAAAAGGTGGTTTATGTTTTAATTGCCTGAATACATCAAAATTTAAGTTCTTTTATAATTATTATAAGCTTAACTTATGGAAAATATTGTATTGAATTTTCAACTCTTAGCTACATATACAAACATTTTTATGAATTATACCTACAAAATAATTTAATAATAATGTAACGTGATAAAAATAATTTTAAGTATCTAACGCAAATGTAATTTAAATAAAAATATTTGAAGAAACGATTTTTTTCACTGATTTAAAATACAGCATGTCCCACGAGAAATATTGAAGCAATCAAATAAACTTAGAGAAATATAGAATGGTGGAAAAATTATTTAAATTTTGATTTTTAGAACATGTGTTTCGTGAAATTGTAATTTTTTTAACTATAAATTAATCATATTCAAAAATTGTAATTGATGTAACCAAATTAATTATAACCATTAAATTAATTTAACATTGAACATACGTGCAAAGAAACCTAAAACATTAAATAAATTAAATACTAGAAGTATTGTACTTACAGTCTTTATTTAAGAATTTTTTTTTCTAGAGTCGGAATCTAGTGTGCGATGCGCCCAGGTCGCAAGCTGATTGAGTAATGAAGGCAGAAGGCAATAAGGCATTGATTGACGCTAACGCTATAGCAACATTCTCAACGTTTACGCAGGCACGCGGCATAATGTTTTACTACCACGTACTATTATAAATATTATATTATAAATAATCTAAATTTAAAATAAAAATATGGATCAAGTTATTAAATTTATTTAAGCTTTATTATAAATAACATATGCTTTACTGTAGATGTTATTCTGCTTATGCGATAAAGTATAACATTAGGTAACATCTCAAACAGTTTCTTCGAGGTTCTTTTTTATTTACCTACATTACATACATTGTTCACAATAGACTTCTATAGTTCAGCACAGTCCATCTCTATAAAACCATAAAATAGGTATCAAAATGGTTTTTACTTTTTTAGCTTTCAATCAAATAATATTGAAAATTTACTATTTAGTATTTATTAGTTTTCCATAATTAAAAAAAAAAACCATTTATTGTTGTCTCCGTCTTACAAGTGGGTAACATAGCAAATTTACGCTCTATAGATCACGTTTAATTCCATTTATATTTTAGAATAATTTATTTATATTTAATGTTTCGAAAATAATATTTAGTTATATTAGATTACAACATTGAACATATTTTGTCATGAGGTCAACAATATCATATTATTATAGGTAAGGTATATTCATTTTAAGGTGACCATACGTCACGTTTTGAACGGGACAGTCCCGTTGTTAAACGTGGAATCTTCGGGACGCTAAAATGTCCCGTTTTTAAAAAGTAGACAAAAAAAAAAAAAAATTATGAAAATAAATTTTCGTTGACGAAATATCGTTTTTATTATATCTTATTAATTCTTATGCGTACATAATAGTATAATACATAGTACGTACGAGTATATTATATAAAAATTAAAAATATTCACAGTGACTGGTTATAAATTTATAATTACACTATCGTTCCAGTACGAATCGATCGTCACCCGTATTCGTATAAAATATATCAGATCTGTATGTATTGTGTGTGTGTTGTGTACGCCGTGCGATCGAACGAACCACGATATAATATAGATATACGTTCCGGCAGTCGCTCGATAATTTACTTGGACGTTTATAGTTATATTATGTATTATAAAATAATAAAGAAATATATATAAACAAGAATATTATGTTATACTTAAATATTAAAGATTTTTATTTTCCATCCTTCAGAGTAATCACCGTAGAAAAATAAAACCGATTAAATTATGGTGGATACAAACAAAGTTGTAAAAGGTAAAAAGCCCGCAAAAATAAATGATGTCCCCAACAAAAACATAACAGTTAAAAAAGGCCAAGTTCCAAGCTCCCTCCCAAAAAAGTTGGCCTATCAAAGTAGTGAAATCTTCATTGTGGCCAAGTTTTAACTATTTTTTAATTCATAACCTCAATGCACTCCTACAAGAGCAACACTTCTCTGTTAGTTGTATTGTTTAACACTTGGTCAGTTCCTGAATGAATCATAAAACATAATTATCGAATGTGCTCACTTATGAGTTACGAGGGTGATGGGGAGCTACCTATTTATAGACAACTGAAATTTTCAATTTTTCTGAAAATTGTTTTTTTATGTGTCGATAAAATCTTTATGGCCCTATCAAAATACTTGAAAATTTAATGCAAAGTTCCTCATAAGTTATTCTTATAGTGATCAAAAAATTATAAGAATAAATAGGCACAATTTTTTTTTATTAGCATTTGAAGTTCAAATATTGACAAAAATTCGTCAAAAGCATGAATATTTGCAAATTATTTTGTAGGTATAATTCATAAAAATGTTTGTATAAGTATCTAATTGTTGAAAATTTAATACAAGATTTTTCATAAGTTTAGCTTACAATTATTATAAAATAACTTAAATTTTGATGTATTCAGGCCATTAAAATACAAACCACCTTTTTCACCAACCACTGGAAATTATATCCTAGGCTGACAAATCATCTTCGTTCAGAATCGTTTTTCGTATACAATGATAATTATCATTGGATTCAAATTTAACCCTCCTATAATGTATATAATGATCCATACGGCACCTAATGTACAGCAGAGCGGTACCCACTTGCCCGCTTTTTTTTAGTTAAATACATATAAATATAGAAAAGATAGTAAAAACAAAACATTTTTCAAGTCAGGTAAAAATATATAAAAAAACAAAATTGTACTCCAAACAAACAAATGCCCGTTCAGCAGAACAATTTGCAACAGGAATTGTTAAGTTTAATCGAATTGCAATTAAAATATTAGGAAATACATCTTTTATTTTTGTTTCCTCAAACCATTCTAATATTTTATGCACATTTGAAGCATCAAATGGTGGTTTACTGAGATCCCAATACTCTCTAAATTGAACAAATTAAAAAATATGAAATAAAAAATTCGTATAGCCCGTACAGATAATTAAATGTTGATGTGTCTAATATCTATGAGCTAATGCGTACTCTAAACTCTTGTCATTTGATAGAATAAGAAGTATACAACAAAAGTACAACACTCATAAGACGTAGGTACCAATAATCACGATTTAAAATAATAACACAATAAGTATTATTATTTGTTATCATGCATTATTCTGTCAGACAGAATGATCACTATAGTGACATTTCCCACACGCGCTACAGGCCTCAACAATCTATAAATAGATTATACACAATAAAAACTCGAATAATAAATTATTAACAAAACTATTGATATATGAACCTAACCTATCGCTAATCAAACTCAACCATCGAGAATAGAAATACACACTGTAATATCTGTAATTTCTTTATTCTGTGGTAATAGTGAAATACTGTATATTCCACAAAAACGTCAAAAACATACTTAATTATTTAATATTATACGATATAACTTTTTTTTAATACCTAATTTAATTTTTTGTGACAATGATATTTAGAATTCTTAATTTTTGTCAGGGGGGCCCCCATAACATTGTGGGCCCTGGGGACGCGACCCCTCTGCCCCCTCCTTAGTCCCCGGGCCTGGCCCCACTGAAGGTGATCACGGCACTGGTCAATGGTCATAATAATACTTATCAAATACATATAAAGACCAGAAGTTAAAAGTAATAAATTCGATATCGTTCGAACCCAAGATAATAATAGTGATAATCATTGTAGTATTGTACCTACTCGCTACTGGGATATACAAATCCTGATAGCTAGATAGAGAACTTAGTTATTAAGGTGCATATACCTTAATAACCATGTACCTTTTATGTATTAAAAATGTAATTATAACTATTTTTAAAAGTAACTTATATTTCAACCCAAGGAAAGTAATAAGCAAGGTAGTAATTACAAAAGCTATGTACTTGCCCTAAAAACTGTCCAATTCCCGAGTTTCAGAAACATCGTACAAAAATTAATCATTTTCAAAAATACAACTTTACTTTTAAATGTTTAAACGATAGGTAAATAAGAACGTTCGCTGTGGATGAAGGACTTAGTATTTTAACAGAAGCAAGCTGCAAATGGTATTGTGACTGAAATTTTAACCTCTGTACTTGACTATTTTATATTTTTATGCAGTTATATGTTTATTTTTTTATGCATACATAATAACTTAATTTATGACAAGTCTCAAAACTTTGATTGCCACTACCAAAAAAAAAAATAAAAATAAAACTACAACACAGGTAAAATTATTCTCAATGCAATTATTTAAAATTTTGGTAATTTAGATATAAATATCAAGGAGTAAAATTGTCCAGCGCAAAACAGTTTTTACTATGTTACGCGTGTGTAAGGCGGACAACACCAAATGCGGGTATAGGGTCCTCTTAATGGACTTAATGGGAAATCATTAATCAACTAAAAATAAACGTTATATGTTATAACAATATGTCCGTTGGCCTACAAGGTCATGAATTCTATGTAAAAACTTTTAATTATAAATTTGATACTAATATATATAATATATTATACTGAATGTTATCGTCTATAATAATAGAATTTAATCTAGAAGATTAAAATATTATTCATACAAGTTATAACTTTATAATCAAATATATTTATAGTTTCTACCATATTGAGGCTGTTTGCAGTCGTGCATTAAAGATGCTCGGTTTGTCATACGCACTTCTAAAGAATTTAGGCTCTCTAGTTCTCTCAAAGCTTTATATTGCTCCCTTGTACGGCCTCTTTTAGAGTATTCTTCCATTTTGTGGGACCCTTTTACGGCCGCAGACTCTTCTTGCATTGAGAGAGTTCAGAGGCGTTTTTGTTCATCGGCGTCATTTATTTTGCAAATTCCACATCCACCACATGATTATAGACCAGTGATGAATAAACTTGGACTTTTATCCTTGCGCTATCTTGTGTTTTATAACGGTGAAGTAACTTAGAAATGGCAATATAAATGTTTGGCGCCTGGAATTAAACATAATGCAGCAACACATACAAGGTTTCTTATCACTATTCATCTGAAAAACAGTCACCTAGCTTTGGTCACCCAACTTCACACACGTCGTGGCGCCCGGTCACCAAAATACTTCGTGCGCCGCCAGCGTTGCCAGATTTGGGGATTTTTCCCCAATCTGGAGATTTTTGTTAATATTTTTCAGAGTTGAGGAAAAGTTTGAGGATTTGTTATAAATGAAGAAAAATTGGAGATTTTTCAATTTATTACATTTAGATATAAATATACATTAATTTGAATAATTTTATAATTATTGTCCTGTTATAGTTGTTATACTGTCTATATTATATAGTATCAGTTACGTAATTATGATTTATGATATCATTCACAAAGACTTTTAGCACGATTGCAGATATCAGATATATTCTACACTCGTGATATTTAGATTATAATATCTATTATCTAAAAACCTTGGTCATTTACTGTTATAAATCACGGACTATGGTATCAGAGTTTAGATTCGAGTGGTGATAGCATGCATATCACCACATCAACATAGATAAAAATACTTATCTATATGGATTTTCGATGAATATGATTAAAAATCGAGTAACTGCCGAGTGCCGACTTCCGAGTTGGACTTTGAGTTTTAAGTTTGTTTCGTTCAATTTTTATAATGTCAGATGACTTAAGTAGCTCCGAAGAAGCTAGATCAGCAAAAAAATTTAAGTCTTCGAAAAAAAAATATACACACAAATTTCGAACGGAATGGTTATCAAATCCAGATTATTCTCATTGGCTTACCCCTAATAAAAAAGGTAATGAATACTTTAACTGCAAACTATGCAAAAAAGACTATTTGGGAGGGATATCCGCTGTACAGAAACATTTTTCTTCTGAAAAACATAAAATTACTGAAAAGTCCATTAAAAATAATACTAAAATAAATAATATTGCCGCATATAATAACACTAATAATTTAAATAAAGACACCAAAATAGCCGAAATACGCCTTGCTATGTTCATTTCAGAGCACAATATAGCTTTACGAACATCAGATCATCTTGTATCCCTCTTTAAATCCATCTGTCCTGAATCTAATGTCGTAAAAAATCTAACATGTAACCGTACTAAAGCGACTGCAATTACAAATAATGTCATTGGTAAGTATGAATTTGAAAATCTTATAGATCGAATGAAAAAACAATCATTTTCAATAATGATTGACGAGTCAACTGACAAATCCAGTACAAAACATTTGGCTATAGTATCCCGGATGGTTCAAAGTTCAAACTTTGAAGTTAAAGATGAATTTGTGAAATTAATTGAAGTTTCAGATGCTAGTGCTAAAGGCGTATATGATGCTATAATACATTTTTTTAATACACATGATATCCCTTATAAACATAACTTGGCTGGTTTTGCATCTGACGGGGCAAACGTCATGTTTGGTAATAAGCATTCTGTTAAGACCTTATTAGAACAAGATGTTCCCCATTTATTCGTTATTAAATGTTTATGCCATTCGTTAGCGTTGTGTGCTTCATACGCGTGTGAAAAACTGCCGAACGATGTTGAAAATCTTGTAAACGAAGTGTATAACTATATGAAATTTAGTTCCAAAAGGCAGAAACAATTTCAAGAATTTCAGGAGTTCTTAGATATGAAACCATATAAGTTATTACAGCCATCACAAACACGTTGGTTAGCACTTCATGCTTGTGTTAAAAGAATGGTTGACTTGTATAAATCAATTAAATTATATTTCCAAGCTGAACATCTACTTGATAATAAGGCAACAACTATCTATCAAAAACTTTCTAATCCAATTAATGAACTATATTTACATTTTTTAAACTTCATATTACCAATTTTAACAAATCTGAACATTGAATTCCAATCCCAAAAACCAAAAATCCATTATATCTATTCCAATATGGAAAGAACATATAAAACTATTTTAGAGAGTTACATGAAATATGACTATATAAAAAATACTGACACACCTCATATTCAATATAGAAATCCTTCAAATTTTTTACCACTTGATAAATTGTATCTTGGAGCTCACTGTATGGCTGAATTATCAAAAAATCTTCTATCAAAAACAGACAAGGACATTTTTTTAACTAACTGTTTAAACTTTTTGGTTGAATGTTGTCATCAATTTTATAAACGTTTCCCTTTCAACTCAAAATATGTTCAAAGCTTGAAAAATTTGGGTTTTCTTGATCCAAAAAATATGAATATAATATCCATTTCACATGCGGCTTCAGATTTTCACATTATATTAGGTCTTGATTTAAATGAATTAGACTCTGAATGGAGAATGCTTAGGCATACAGAAATTAATAAAAGTGATGATGCTGTTGAGTTTTGGAGGGCAGTAAAATTACTGAAGAAGGGTAATGATGAAGAAATGTTTCCCAACCTCGTTAAACTTGTCATTTTTCTCTTTACATTACCTCACAGTAGTGCAGCGACTGAACGTATATTTAGTGCTATAAATTTAAATAAAACTAAAAGCCGAAATCGATTATCCACAGAAGTTCTTAGTGGACTTTTATATTGCAAAAATCTTTTAAATTCAACAAATAAATTCTGTTATGAATTTTATGTAGTACCAGCTATGATTGAAAAATTGAATAGTACTATGTATAATAAAAGTTTGTAAATTTAGTTTTCGATCTAACCTCATTGTATATTATATCTATAGTTTATACTAATAAGTATTCCACAATCAAAGTACCTAGATAAAAACATAGTATAGGATTTGGAAAAATATTAGATTATTATATCGTTTTAATTTTGTTTTATTAATTCTATCATTATATTATTATAATTCTATCTTATTATATTTACCAAAAGAATTGGAAAAAAAGTTTGATTATTAGGTTTACTGTTTTTATTTTATTATAATATAAATTGTTTATTACAATAGTTATCAAAAGGAATGAAAAAAAATAATTAGATTATTATATTGATTAAATTTTGTTTTATTATTTCTATCATTATATTATTATAATTCTATCTTATTATATTTACCAAAAGAATTAGAAAAATAGTTTGATTATTAGGTAAATCTTATATTGTTTTTATTTTATTATATTATAAATTGTTTATTATAATATTTATCAAAAGGAATAAAAAAAAGTTTGATTATTAGGTTTACTGTTTTTATTTTATTATAATATAAATTGTTTATTACAATAGTTATCAAAAGGAATGAAAAAAAATAATTAGATTATTATATTGATTTAATATTATTTTATTAATTCAATCATCTGATTCGTTATACAAATTGTATTTTATAATTTATATTATTTACCAAAAGAATTGGAAAAAAAGTTCGATTCTTAGGTAAGTCTTATATTATTTTTATTTTATTATATTATAAATTGTTTATTACAATAATTGTCAAAAGGAATGAAAAAAAAAATTAGATTATTATATTGATTTAATATTATTTTATTAATTCAATCATCTGATTTGTTATACAAATTGTATTTTATAATTTATATTATTTAGCAAAAAGAATTGGAACAAAAGTTTGATATAGTTATAAAGTTATAATATATAAAATTAATTTAAAATACTTTTTAAATCAAATATTTTATTGGGGATTTTTTTACTTAAATTTCGAGATTTCTTAAATTTTCATCTGGCAACACTGTGCGCCGCACACACCGACCGACTTGTGTAGATGTGTGCGTGTGTGTATAGCGACTCTAAGGAAGTGGACGGGGTCGCCGAGCAAAACCAAAGAGTGCTAGTGTGCAGTGGTGTGTGTAAGTGTGTATTATTGTGTGTGTGTAAAACTTAAATTCTAAAACGGATAGGTAACTCTACAAAAAAATGGTAACTCAGTTTAAATGGTAATAACGGCTAGGTATATAATTTAACAAAACTATAATAATTCACGGCCCTTTTGGCCTAACAAGTAAAAATGATTTGACACAGCCGGTAACAATAATAAAATAATAATTTATGGCTCCTTTTTCCCAATAATAATGTAAATATAAATATAAATAATAATAAAATAAATAAAACTCACAATTTTGTAGGTGCTTGGCTGGCCAGCTGCTACCTAAACTATCCTATGAAAAATTAACACACACAACACGAAAATAACAATTGAAATAATACACAAAAATAATAAATAAGGTGATTAGCACCTATAAACAATACAATAATAAATATAAAAAAATAGGTGACGATTAGCGCCTATAAAACAATATAATATAATACAAATATATAAGAATGTTTTTTGGCGATTGGCGCACACAAATGTAATATAATATGTATGATAATAAAACTAAAACAGTGGCGATTAGCGCCACGAATTATATAATGTAAAAAAGGTCGCCTTCGAGCCCACGAACTTATAATTTTTCAAAACAGTGGCCCCGAACTACAAAAAATGCAGTATGGCGAATACCAAATTTTAATATTATACCTACCCACCTACTAATTAGTGTACACAGAGCTGAAATTTTGCCATTATAATTCATATTATTATATTCATAATTTATATTAGGTAATGCATATATGTATGTATAATATAATATACTTCTATATTAACATATATTAATTATACTACATTATAATATATAATATTATATATATATTATACATTACATTATATTAAGTTATAAGTAGGTACCTTAATAATTATATAAGACTAAATTAATAAAACATATACACACACACTAAAGAATTATAACTAAAACTTGTTTTATTTATAACTCTTAATAAATTTATTTTATGAATAGTAAAGTGAAAAATTAAAATATATAATAATTAAAATTTATAATGTTTACAAAATATACTATTGTTAATACAATTAATTTAAATAATTAATAATTTAGTAAGTGGTGTTGACTTGCTTGCAAATATATCTATTATTTTATCTTTATCAATACATATGTCAGGTTCACAACTTATTTTGACCATTTGCTCCAATCTGTCTTGACACATAGTTGTACGAAGCTTAGTTTTAATTAATTTAAGCTTAGAAAATGACCTCTCAACAGTGCAACTCGACACAGGAAGTGTAACAGTAATTTTCAATGTTAAATATAAATTTGGAAAAACATTTTGAAGTGATGCTGTACAGAAGAGTTTAAATAATTTTCCAACACTAGCTAAATTTTGTTTTGAATAATTCAATGTTTGATCTTCTTCTTCATCATACAAACCAAAATCTATTGAAACAATTTCATTTTCATTGCCTGAATTCTCAAATTCATCTAAATCATCCTCATTTATGATTGTATGTAAATTGGATTTGAGTTTAATTGTAGATTCAATTTCTATATAATTAACAACAAATTGTAAATACTCTGCTATTAAAGCATTTCGATCAACAAATTTATTATATACTTGACAAAATACTAAAAATGAGTCATCTGGTAACACATTACTTTCTCTTACTTCTATAATCCTTTTCTCACTTAAAAGTGATAAATCGTTCAATACGCCACAACTAGTGGCATTAAAACGATTATTTATTTCAGGAAGTGTTACATCAAAAATTGTGTTGTACGTTTCTATTTTAAACTTTTTTATTGGATCTACTATAGATTCATCGATGCTCAATTCTCCAGACCTTTTAGGAACTCTTTTTAATCGTTTATTTTTTAACGGTTCAATTTCATATTCTAGGTCATCAATAAAATTATCAACTTTAATAAGTATTTTTTCAAACGCACTGTCTTCACGCATATTTTTTATTCTAGGTTTAGTTTTGTTTATTAATGCTGTTGCAGTAATGACATCTAAATCGCGAGTTTGAAGTATTTTGTTCATAGGTCCAAGTATATCAAATAATTCTTTAAAAGTAAATGCAGTTAATAAAAATTTGTACGATAAAAAGTATAAAATTAAACCACTTGCAGTCGATCCAGCTTTTGAATCACTGGGACCTTCTAAATCACGAATGTTAATTAATGTGTCAATAACACTTTCAAAATATGTCAATACTGTATCAAGAGCTGCTGCATGGGACATCCACCTAGTTGTAGATACTCTTTTTATTGCTTGTAATTGTGTTCCATAATTTCTTTTTAACTGATATTCCCGAAATATTGCAACTCTTTTTTTTTTGCAGTCCATATAAAAGCGTATAATGACTCTAAGCTTCCAAACATATCTACAGTATCAATATTACATGAAACTGCTTGTTTTACAACAAGGTTCAATCTATGTGCGTGGCACCAGATAAACAATGCATGAGGGCAGTCATTTGTAATGCGTGCTTGAAGACCCTTGTAGTTGCCCCTCATATTACTAGCACCATCGTAAGATTGGCCAATTAAATTATCATTCCAGTTAAGATTAGAAGTTTCCATTACATCTTTAAATAAATCAAATAAAACTTTTCCTGTAGTATACGGTGATTCTTTTAGAGCAAGCAATCTTTCTTTTACAGTACCACTTGCTTCGTCTATGTACCGAATTATAAAAGACACTTGTTCTCTTTTAGATTCATCAAAAGTTGAATCAATAGATATACTAAATATGTGAGTAGTTTGAACTTCATACACAATTTTAGTAGAAATATTTTCAGCAATTGCTTCTAATAATTGATTTTGTCTTTGCCATGATATGAACAATATTTGATGTTTACCTTCATTTTTAATTTTTGATATATGTTCAAACAGGACAGTGGAATTTTTTGACATTAAAATAACTAAATCTTTGAAGTTGCCTTTTATAGTATTTGTCCACTGTTCTCGATGACCGCGGAATGCCAAATTATGGTGGGCAAGAAAAAGTACTATCTCTATTAGCTATAAAACAACTTGTCTGTTATAGGTAACTTGAAATTTCCTTGTGTGTTCTAGTGCTGGTAAAATTGGAGCATTGGTTTCTCTAAGTTTAAATTTTAAGGATGATAAAATGTGATCTGGAGCAAATTCGTGGTTTTGTATAGCAAAAATTCCATTTTTCCAAGTAGAAAAGCCAGCCTGGGTCCAAGATTTAGCCAATTTATCATGTAAATTTATTCCGAACAAAAAGCAGTGTAAACAATAAACTTTATCAAGACTTACTGAGTATGTTAACCAGTCTCTAAGTACTTTAGTTCCATCAGTTAATAGACGAAAATACCACAAATCTTGAAAACTACGGCCATTTTTATCGACAGGAAAAGTTTTAGCAGGAAAATCATCTTTAGTTGGTTGACAAGGACCCATGTTTAAAATTAATTTCTTCATTTCTGGTCCCACATTTTTCATTTTAAAAATTATTCCTGGATCATTTGTCAATTTGTTTTCTAATAAAAAAAAATATATATAGGTATATATGTAATTTCATAAAAATTGTTTTTGGCCTAGAGGATATGAATAAAATACAAATGAAAAATGTGTCTACTGCTTATTTAGATCAAATTAAATTTTACTCACCTGAAGTTAAGTTAGTTGGTATCAATTTTAAAGGTTCTATATCAATATCTGTTTTAACATATTTTACACTATTATGGTCCACTGAAGAACAATCACGTCTTTCCAACATAGTGCCATCAATCACATTAGGTGTATCTTTTCATGAAAAAAAAAAAATTTAATTTAATTTTTATTATACAATTTGTTTTGATTAAATTAAATTTTACTCACCTGAAGTTAAGTTAGTTGGTATCAATTTTAAAGGTTCTATGTCAATATCTGTTTTAACATATTTTACACTATTATGGTCTACTGAAGAACAATCACGTCTTTCCAACATAGTGCCATCAATCACATTAGGTGTATCTTTTCATGAAAAAAAATAAAAATTATATTTTTAAAAATTTTTTATTATACAATTTGTTTTGATTAAATTAAATTTTACTCACCTGAAGTTAAGTTAGTTGGTATCAATTTTAAAGGTTCTATGTCAATATCTGTTTTAACATATTTTACACTATTATGGTCCACTGAAGAACAATCACGTCTTTCCAACATAGTGCCATCAATCACATTAGGTGTATCTTTTCATGAAAAAAAATAAAAATTATATTTTTAAAAATTTTTTATTATACAATTTGTTTTAAATAAATTAAATTTTACTCACCTGAAGTTAAGTTAGTTGGTATTAAAATTATGTTCTTTATAACTTAAGTTTTTTCATTATAAATTGCTATTATTTTTATTATTTTAACATGTAAAATTTATGAGTAGAAGATATAGTAGTATTTCTGTGGTTGAAGAAGAGGGTGGTGTGAAATTATTTCATATACCTATACTGTCTCTAGTTTATAATGCAATAAATAAAAATCATATAAAATGCAATTTATATTTTGATATTTGATATAAATAAGTAAATTAATATATAGTTATAAAAATCTAACACGCGAACAATCACGTAAAATAAAACGTGCGAGCGATCCTAAGTTAAAAAAAATATGTAAAAGAAATCTAATTTTTTTTTTTTTTAAAAAAAGGTACTCTTAAGCATTAAGAAAAGTATTAAACATTTAATGAAAAAAAAAACCAAATAACTTTTTTTACTAAAAAATTAAAAGTGCCTACTAAGTGATTTTAATAAATAAATAAAATATAAGTAAATAAAAATTATACTTACAATCCACAGTTTTCACCTTAAAAAAAGTACTGATTTTGACACCATTCTCAAACAATTTGTATTGTTTGCATGATTTAATGTGCAGCTTATAATTATGCGAGTTTAAAGTTCTCATATTTTTTCCGCAATGACAAATATTTAGTTTAGTAGAATCCATAATTATTATTTATTACATGTGGTAACAAATTAAATAAAAACAAACTGAAAACTGGAGTACCGAGTAGAAAATATTTAAGACATACACGTGTACAAGTGCCAACGCCAAGTCCAAAGAAATAATGAACAATGGTCAATTAATATAATTCGTAAATTGAAAAATGATAATCATATCGTCTATAGCGGCATAGCCAAACAGCTAGGACTAGCCACTGCATAATGAATATTATCACAACATGATCCAAAAATAAATATATTTGGGTTTTACAGCACATCGCACTATCGTAGTTCTATATACGTATAATCTACGTCTCTGTACGGACTACGTCTTGTATCGGCGTAATCGGCGACCGGCGTATCATAACATTTGCAACTGATGTGTTTTTATTTAATAATACTAAATATAGTTTTATTCTTTCATAATATTTGAGCCATGGGTACCAAGCTATGTGTCACATACCCAGTACAAAGTACCCACCCACCCACAACATAATTCACTATGGCAGTCGCCATACTTAGGTATAGGGATCGGCGCCACTGTTTCAAAATAATCTCCTTATATAATAAAACGTGAAGCGGTTCGTCTTTCCGCCGCCGCGGCGCCACCCGTATTATAGACAATTACCAATCACAAAATTCCGTTCCGCCGCGCCGTTTTCGAAAACGTCGTCCGCCGCCGCCGCTCCGTTTCGATACGTCTTTTTCTACCTTTTCCGTTTCTCGACCTTTTACCGCCTTAAATACGTATATTGTTATTGTAGCTCGACAGTGAACGTCTTTAAAACGTTCTCGACAGCGATAATAATACTATCTTAATGCTGTTGTCTCATGTATTGGTCTATAACGACGCGCGCTCTTGTGAGCTCGGAGCGGGTTTACGCGTAAAATATATTACTGTTCGTCGTACCCGTGCGTGATATAATACGGAGACTCGATATTTGATCGTACGCGTGTTTTAAACACGGAGATTCTCATGTGCGCGTTTCGGTTTCCGCGACATAAACGTTATCGGTCTTGACGACGGGCGTTTGTGTTTGATTTTCGAACCGCGACGGGTACGTCGGAATAGCGCTCGCGTCTGTTAAACAGTCGTCGTACGTACGATCACCACGGCGATTCTTCTTTTACGATCGTTAACGGAATCGCTACGGACGGAGACTGCGAATCGATGCGATTAATGCGGTGTTCTCTGCGGTTCGGAAACGGCTTAAGAGCTCGACGTTCGACTCGGTTTTCCATCTCAAACTGTAGTCGATAGGTTTAGGCGTTACGTCCCCGTGCTAGGGTAGTCAGGTTCGAATCCCGCACCGGGCGGTTTCGTCGTCGATCCGACGGCGGCGCTTTAAAACGCCGTCGTCGATCCGACGGCGGCGCTTTAAAACGCATGGCCGCCCGGACGCTCTCGGTTTTTTGCATTTTTTTCCGATTTTTTTTTTCGTTTTTTCGTTTGATTGTCGAGAGTTCAACACCGTTTAATAATATATTATACATACCTACGTATATTACTGGAATATTATATATTTTATAGTTTCCCATATATTTACTACCTATACGCTATTTATGTATATTTATTATTTTTTGAACTCGGCAATATTGTAAACATGGGTAATTATATAATTTAGGCGGATTTGTTATTCAATTCCGATATTCCACTCATTCGAGTGTATGTTGTAGTTGGATTTTACTTGATAAATCAATGCTAAATTATACTTACCCATTTCATAAAATATATAATTGTGTTTATATTATATACGTACAGGTTTATCTCGAGTTTTTGCACACCGATAAAATGCAATTGTTATTACACATTAAAAAAAAAAGGAGATTTCGATTTTATTTCACGTGGCTTTATATTATGTTTATATTTATATTGTCATCTTCGCAGTCCGATATTAATTGGACGTCAACGGCGGCCGTGTTAGATTTAATCTTTGGGTATAGTAATACTATCTTATCGTCGATAAGATTTCGACTTGACGGATTGTAAATCTATTTATTGTTGGTAAATTCGTTATACTCAATACGAAATTAGTAGGTATTTATTAATTATCAGCGTAGGTACATCATTACTATACGCCTTCACTTTCACAGTCGGCGTATTATTCTTAAATACGTACAACTTTAAATATGCGAATGTATTTAAAAATTTTGCTTATTAGGTATATATTTTGTATTCGTAGAAAACCAATACCTTATTATTGAACCCCTTAAATACATATATTATGTTTGGGAAGTATTAAGAACACCGATATCATAGACACGGAAAATACATATAATAATAAGATTCAATTGCACAATATACAATATGAGTAGGTAGATATACCGCAACGTTATACAATACATAATACATATATATATTTATGTAGTTGTAAGACATAACGTACCTAATTAAAAAAAAATAAAAAAAATCCAATGTATGGTACTACAGCACTAATAAACATTTATTAACATAATATGATACACCTAGGTATACAATATAATTTTGTTGTACAAAACGTATGAAAATATATATAATATAAAAATGAAAAAAAATAGGTACGTGTTGTATGCGATTTAATGAATGTTTTACGGTGCGTAAAAAACAATTTTCATTATATACAATAAACATTTAAAATCGTTTAACAAAGTAGATATACAACGATATATAACATAAATAGGTAAATGCAATGTGTACGAGATAATGAAATTTTGAATTTTGAAAAACATTTAAAACCATTTGACATTAACAAAGTAAGTAGGTATATAATGATATATAATTATATGTGTTTTTTATTATAAAATGTTCGCAATATTAATAAGTGGGAAATGTTAAAAATATTTATTATTATATTATTATTATACGTTATATTATTTATATGTCATATATTATATTATATTATTATATTCATTTTTTTTTTATATTTTTTTTTCTGAAAAAAAAAAAATTAAATATCTCAATTACAATATTAGTTAAATAATTTTGAACAAATTATATTACTTACAGTTCACTCATTTTGGGGCCTCCACCGCCCCCGGGGCCACCGTCGCTTCCTTAGGCTCTGCTAACGTCGCTTCCTCGCCCTCTGCCACCTCTGATGCCTTTTGTGTCGGCGCCGTCGCTTTTATTTTATTTTTTTATTTTTTTTCTTGCCTGAAATATTAATCTAATTAAATATACTACCCACGATGAGCACATGGCAAGTATAATGCAATAAATATTAAATAAAACACTCACATTTCCTAGCTATATGGCCGTAGCCGTTGCAATTGAAACAACCTGAAATAAAACAAAAAATGATACATTTTTTATGAAACCGTTGACATGTGATCAGTTAGCTTTAAATAAACTTACGGCGTACGGCCTGTTTAGGCCTTTTGGCCTCGATTCTGCCCGGGTTTTCAGCATCACCCGCACCATATATATTGATGCTGAAACCCGGGCAGTTTTCAATTGAACCGAATGAGATTCGTTTGTCCATGCTGAAATAAATTATAAATAATTTAGTCAAATATCACAAAGTTTTCCCTAACGTAACTATTAACCATTAGAAAATGTATTAATAAATATCATGTACTCACGTCGGCGTTTCGATTGTTATTAAACGGCTTTTTCAATTTCCTATGACTGTGTCCGATATTTCGTATATAGCCGCCGAATACCACATATCATGTTGGTTACGACGGATACCACGTTTGCATTTCGCATTACATGTTTACAGTGTCAATAGACTTTGGACGGCGTGATATTAATTAATAAAGAGTGGGAGAGGAGGACGCGTCGGCCGTTGACGGTCGAGCCGTTCGTCGAATTCGGCAGGCTACGATCAACACCCGTGCAATACAGTTATCGTAGCATTTTTTTTTCGTTTTTTGTTCTTTTTTTGCACATTCAGAGTATTTTATACTCATTATTTTATATTATTACATTTACTTATTTTATTCGTCTAATACTTAATTCAGTTATTATTATTCGGTTGTTTTTTTTATTATATCAAGGATTTCGAAGACCGGTGAGTACAATTTCATTCTCCAACACGTAGATTTGTCGTGCACACGTGTGTAAGCAAACCGTTTGTTTACGTATTGACTCCATTATATTATATACACGAGTGCGATGTACAATACTTTCCAACTAATATTAGCACCGTTTTACGCTTCAGTGTTAAACGACTGAACGAGCCCGTCACGTGTTTATACGCAGCGCGTTGAAATATTTTTAAGAAATCGTATCGATCAACAACAATCATAGGTTAGATCGTTTTGTGTTGTAGTTTTATCTACGACTCATCGCAAAGGCACGCATATAAACCGACTCACCTTTGCAACAGTCTGTACTTATTAGAGCATTGGCGTATGCAGTTATATTTCTGATTTGAATGTTGCCGAGCAAGGTCGATTAACACATTGTGCTCTGTTAACAGTGTTAACGATTTTAAATTTTTGTGCAACACCTACATTAGAACTGCAATACGACGAGTTCAGATTATCGTTCTTCGTATTTTTTAATTTTTTATGCACATTCATTCGCGTTGTTATTGATATTAACGTACGTATTTCCAATAATACATGTAATAACTGTGGTAATATCACCTTCACTGATAACACTATTGTTTTGATACCAATTTAGTATATTTTTTCATTTTTAAATTTAATTTTGTTTATTTTATGTGAATTACTATATAAAAATCTTTTATACATGTTTTTTTTTTTTATAGTCTGTTCATAATGGTTAAAATCTGTGTCATGTGCGGTAACGTCGATGCTGTTATTGGAGTTTCATTACACAGGTATTTACTATTTTACTTTACATATTTTCACATGCCATTGTTATAATGCTACATATTCCTGTTTAGATTTCCGTCAAACGTCGCACGCAGATTTCTGTGGGTGCAGTTCGTGGAGACCAACGGTTTTGCTGTTCGCCCCACCTCAATGCTCTGTTCAAGACATTTCGTTCCTCGACTCGACTACTTACCGAGTGCCAACCGTCGCCGCCTCTACAACGCAGCAGTGCCGTCAATAGTGAGTATATTATGAAAAACGATTTTAGTTTTAATCTTACTGTGCAAATCTATACACACACACACACACACAAACATACTTACAATGACAATTGACACTGACATATATTGTAAGTCACTGTTCATTGCAGATCTTACCATTACAGTATATACAGTTTTTTAAATCCAATCTTCTCATAGCTTCAGTTCTGAATTCACTGTGCTCATAATTCATGATTTCTGTTTACTACTATATACTACACTACACTCATGGTTATATCATTCAATTAATTATAAACACAACATCATCACTATAACACTAAACAATAATTAAAATATATATTATATGTATACCATGTAAATACACAAACCCTTCATTCCCTGTACACAATAATGTGATGGTTCTCTATGCACATTGTACAACACAACATTCCATATGACCAAATATTTATTTTACTCACTTTCGACTTAATGTTTAATTGATGGTTATATCTTTCAAATAAATTTAAATTCACTTAAATCATTAATCATACATATAAAAATGTGAGTAACATAATATTATAATCTACTGGGGAGTGTAATATTTTTTTTTTTTTTACTCTTTAAATCCTTTTCTTTTTTTCGGTTCACTTATACTTATTAGCATTTTTTGTATGAGCGGGTACAATGCGATTGCAATTTTTATAACTTATTATTATTATAATTATTATATCTTACTTCTTATTGACAATTTCAGTTACAATCACAAGTGTTGGTCGTTACAAATCATACAGAAATGTTTAACCAGATAACCGTTTAAACACTGTTTTGTCATGTTCTCTCATTAATTTGTACTCATGACAAAATGTATGTATCACTATTCATTTTTAATGCAGTAAAATTTTCAAATAGGTGTAAAAAACTCATACACCACTTATCAAAATTAAAAACATTTCTATGCTACATACCTACAAACTTATACAAATTTATATTTTATTTTTTAATATATTACCATATTATAATATTTTTATTATAATTTATACTCTGTTGAATTACCTGTATTAAACATTAATCATATTATGCCTTGAAAATATATATGAACAAATAAGTTTTGTCATATTGTTTATTTCAAAACGAATATGTCAAATTATATTGGACCTACTATTGTAAACTCAAAAGTTTTCCTACTATTAAAACTGACCGCTTATGATTTATAAGGTAGTCAGACGGCATGTAGTGCCTGACGGTGAACTAGCAGTTCACAGTCAGACGGCATGTAGTGCCTGACGGTGAACTAGCAGTTCACGCAGGCATTGATAACGTTCATGTACACGACGGCGGCGCAGAAATTGTCGAGGTACAGTTGGATGACAACCGCGTGGAACTTCATGTGGTTCAAGTGGAGGATAACAATGTGGAAGTTGTTGAGATATACGACATTTCGATGGATGACAATACAGTCCATGTCGTTGAAGCACAGATGGACGACAACATTGTGGACGTTGTTGAAGTTCAGATGGACGACGTCCGTCAGGACGTTCAAGACATTGAGGAAGTCGAAGTCGTTGATGTTCTACTGGCCGACGCACAGGAAGAACTTGAATTAGCAAACGTATTCAATGACGTTTTACTTCAAGACGTCGAAGAAGAGGTCGGCGGTCAATAAACATTTCATATATTTATTATTGATAATAGTAAAAATACAGCGTCCATTCTAATTATGTTAATCAAATTGCAGTTGGAGCCTATTCCACCCTGTGTACCGGTTGCAGAACCTAGGGCACCTGCGCCAATGAGAGACCGTCAGGCAGGTGTTCAACACCCACTACCAGAACAACACAACATTGGGACATTGGATGCGGTCTGCAGGGATTGTCAGGCCCGTCACTTCAACTGTGAGCGCGCTTCTAAAGGCCACTTCTCCACGTGTTGTAACAACGGTCAGGTGACCGTTACAGGACATCGTGTGTTGTTGAGAGCACCGGTATTTATAACTAATTTGTTGATCGCTGATTCACAGGAAGCTAAAAACTATCGAACTCACATTCGCCGGTACAACAACTCTCTGGCATTCGCTGCGTTCTCCAGTGACCTCAATCCAAGACGGTTGACAGGTCGAGGACCAAACGTGTTCACTGTTCATGGCCAAGTGTACCGCAGGACGAACAATGATGTCGTTGGAAACGGACGGGAACAACCGAGATACTGCGAATTGTATTTCGTCGATTCCGCTGAGGCCAACCAGGCCCGCTTGCGACAACAGCCAGTCCCAGGCCGTCTGTTGGAAGGTTTGCTTGCGGACTTAGACCAACTGCTTCGGGACATCAATCCATATGCTCTGGCTTTTAAGTATGTTCACGAATAAAAATTAATTAACACATGACCTGAACGTGTTAACATTTTTATTAAACATTGATCGATTTAAAATCTTACACATAACGCATTTTATTTTTCAACAAAGTTGTTCTCTATTCTTATAGAGTTATAGGTAACACAACAAAACAAAAATACATTATAGTATTTATACTCAAAACAATGATTCACATGACTAATATTGTATTTTACATTTTGTAAACACAGTGGTACTTTCAATAAACTCAAAATGTGTGTGTATAGGAACATGCGTAGGCTGTGGTCGGAAGAAAGAAATAGAGCCAATGCCAACCCTGCTGTGGTGAAACCGAGGACGGTCACCATGCATTTTGTTTCGGATGCGGCCAGGGATCAGCGACGATACCAGATACCGACTGCTAACGAAGTTGCAGCCGTGTTCGTCGGTGACGATGGTCGACCGCCTAGAGACCTCAATCTGGTAATATATGACAGGAATACTGTTAATCCTCAACACAGGATGCAAACCATATCCGTGGGTTCGTGTCACGCGGATCCCATGTTGTATCCGCTGTTGTTTCCGTGCGGAGAAAGTGGTTGGCATTTCAACATGATGCAGGAGGGTAACCGCAACAACCGAGTTCGCGTTCGGAACACTATCCGGGAGTTTGTGTGTTATCGAATGGCCATTCGATATGCAGGAAACAACGATACTAATCACGAATACATGAGTTTGTTACATGGTGGTGGTTTTTTGTTGCAGCAGTACATTTGTGACCAGTACGTTCGAATGGAATCGAACAATCTCAACTACGCCAGGAAAAATCAGCGGGCACTCCTCGCTGATGCGTATCAGGGACTTGTGGACCACGTAAACCAACAGCACAACTTGGACGCGCCGGCCAACCCTATGGCTGTCGGCCGTAGGGTCATCTTACCTTCGACGTTCGTCGGGAGTCCACGTTACATGAAAGGATGTTATCATGATGCAATGGCCATTGTGCGTAAGTACGGTAAACCTGACCTGTTTGTTACTTTTACGTGCAACCCTAGGTGGCCAGAAATCACACAGAATCTCGGAAGGTGGACTGCTCCGACTGACAGACCAGATCTCATTGCCAGGGTATTCCACGCCAAACTCAAGGCCCTCATGCAGGACATTATAGTCGACTCTGTGTTTGGTAATGTAGACGCATATGTATACACTGTTGAGTTTCAGAAACGCGGTCTACCGCACGCGCACATACTAATCATCCTCAAGGAGGACAGTAAATTGCTCACTGTAGAGGACGTGGACAACGTTGTGTGTGCCTTCTTGCCAGACCCGACATCTGACAGGCGCCTATTCGATTGTGTGACGTCGCACATGATTCATGGACCGTGTGGAACACTCAACGCCAACAGTCCGTGTATGGTTGACAAAAAGTGTTCGAAGAGGTATCCGAAAGAATACAGCGACGAGACAGTATATGCCTCTAACAACGGTTACCCTACGTATCGCCGACCCAACAATGGCCCTGTGGCCCTTGTCAGACAACTGGAGGTCGGCAATGAGTTTGTCGTCCCACACAACCCATACCTTCTGGCCAAATATGATGCACACATCAATGTGGAGGTGTGCTCAACAGTGAAGAGTGTCATGTATTTATATAAGTATGTGTACAAAGGACATGACGCGGCAACTATGGAAGTATGGGATGGCGATGAAATATCAAAGTGAGTAGATTCAATTTATTTTTGTTTATATATGAATCCTTGACCACAGCCGTTATTGTGTACATTATTAAAGTGTGATCTTTCATGCACTACACTTGCCTGTGTTCTTTAACCAAGGATATTTATTTAAATGTGTCATAGTAAATTATTCGGCTACTTCACTTAACAGTAAATTTTTATTTTGTGATTAACATTCAAGTTTTTTAAGTAACTGCATTTATTTGCTTCACTACGATGCTTTTCAACTATCAAACGTTATACTTTACTGTTCAAAGTAAAGAGATGATATTATTACACTTCAGCTGTTTTAACTGTATTTGCAGATATGGAAATTTGTAACAAATGTACATTTCACTAATTCATACATTTCAATATATTTAATAAATGTATTTCACTTTTGGGTGTCAACTATGATTATACCATGAATTATCAATGAACATTTCACAATTAATTGATGGTTTTATTTTGTTTGATACATTTTATATATTCAAACGTCTCTGGTAGGTGTAATTGTTACAAACTCTATTAACCCATTACTTATAAATCTCAAAATACAAATGATTCACAACTGTAAATATTGTTTTTAATCCAAATGGGTTTAGTGTTAAACAAATTAAAGAAATATTAATCAATACCATCTAGTATATATCTATAAAATAATGATGTATGCATATCAATTGATATTTTATACCTTTACTGTAGTGTTTAGATAATACTCTTAACATATATCATATACACATATGTATATATATATATATATATATATATATATATATCATATATGTTAGCTCAATCATATCATAATTATTAGTATTATTATTGTTTATTACATAATCAAAATCATATTTTATATATTTTTACTGTAATGTTAAGATAATACTCTTAACATATATTATATACACATATGTATATATATGTATATATATATATATCATAATATGTTAGCTCAATCAACAATCATATAATTATTAGTATTATTGATTATTATATGCTATTATATATATATATATAATAATTATATTATAGCGAAGCACTATTAACATTATTTTTATTATTATTGTTTATTACATAATCAAAATTCATATTTTATATTTTTATAAGTATTACTGTAGTGTTAAGATAATACTCTTAAAATATATCATATACACATATGTATATATATATATATATCATAATATGTTAGCTCAATCAACAATCATATCATAATTATTAGTATTATTATTGATTATTATATTACATGTTAATTATACATATATATATATATATTTGCGAAGCACTATTAACATTATTATTGTTTATTACATAATCAAAACTCATTTTGGTTTCAGTTACATCAACTCACGATACGTCAGCCCGCCAGAAGGGATTTGGCGGTTGTTTTCATATAAGATGCACAACAGAAGTCATACGATCGTTAGGCTTCCGGTCCACTTGGAAAATCAACAGACCGTTTACTTCGCTCCGGGACAAGCCGAACGGCGAGTACACGACGATGTTCAACGTCGTACAAAACTAACCGAGTTCTTCTCGCTCAACGCACACGACGCGGAAGCTAGACAGTATCTGTACCACGAGATATCGGTCCAATACACGTGGCAAGCGTCACATAGAAGATGGACGCGGAGGCGAAGGCAGATGGGCAACGACACTTTGGCTCGGATGTACGTGGTCAACCCTCTAGACCGAGACCGGTTCCACTTGCGATTGCTGCTGTTGCACAAGAGAGGCCCACAGTCTTTCCGAGACATGAGGACGGTCGACGGAGTAGTGTATGAGAGCTACGCGGCTGCCGCCGTCGCGATGGGACTCATCGAATCAGATAGAGCGTGGTTGGCTTGCATGGAAGAGTCTGCGTTGTTTGACACTCCTCGACAGTTGCGGTATCTCTTCGTCACGATACTGGTGATGTGCCATCCCGCAGAACCGTTGGCGCTCTACCAAACGAGCGAGGCCACCATGATGGAGGACTTCAATCGGCGTTTCCAAGACGTTGACCGTAGCAGGGCGGCAAGTCTGGACGCCATTGGAGACCTTCTTCGTGCGCACGGGAAAACGCTCGCCGAATATGGATTGCCCAACCCGGACGTCGCTCTACTGGAACCCGAACCGGACGACCAACTGTTCGGGACAATAGACGCGGCGGCGTTATGGGCACGACGAGTGGACGACCTGAACGATGAACAGCGGACGGTGTACGATCGGGTGATGGCGGCCGTCGACGACAACCGAAACGTCCAAAAGGTGTTCTACGTCGACGGACCCGGTGGAACGGGTAAAACGACGCTGTACGGATGCCTCATATGGTCGCTTCGTAACCGGAGGCGGTCGGTATTGTGCGTGGCATTCACTGGGATCGCGGCGTCGCTCATGGACGGCGGCATGACAGTGCATTCAACGTTCGGGCTGCCGTTTGGTACACTCAACGACGACGATACGTCCAGCATCACCATGCAGTCTAAACGCGCGCAAACGATACGTGACGCGGCGCTTATCGTCTGGGACGAAGTGCCCATGTCACCGGGACCACAACTCGCGGTGGTCGATCGCTTGCTCAGGGACATCATGGGATCGGAATCTCCGTTCGGCGGTAAACCGGTCCTGTTCGCGGGCGACTTCAGGCAAATATTGCCCGTCGTCCGCCGGGGAAGCAGGAGTGCCATCGTCATGTCGTCGATTAAGCACAACTCTTTGTGGCAAAAGTCGGAAAAGTTTGAATTGACGCGAAACATGCGCGCCGGTAATGATGCGGACTTCGCGGATTGGTTGCTCCTGCTCGGCAGCGGTCAATTGCCAACGGTCGACGGTGTTCAAGACACCGTTGAAATCCCACGGGAAATGGTATGTGATGTTGTCGAATTAATTGATTTTGTTTACCCGCAGCACATGTCGTTGGCTAACGTTGACGATTTTGCTCGGAAAATTGTTCTATGTCCCAAAAACGAGGAATGCAGACAAATCAATCGTACGGTGCTACAGCGCATTGAGGGCGCTGAGAGGACGTATACTGCCATAGACACCGTGGTGATCGACGATCCCGACGAGGAAGCCAATTTTCCTACCGAGTTTCTCAACTCGCTGGAACTGAACGGACTGCCGCCGTTCAAATTGACGCTCAGGGTGGGCGCCATCGTCATGTTGCTGAGGAATCTTGATCCAAAGAGAAAACTGTGCAACGGTACGAGGTTAGTGGTCACCGAACTCCGGCGACACAACTTCAGAGCGAGGGTGCTGTCTGGTGATGGTGGTGCGCAAGACGACGTTATCATACCAGCGATACCGATGACTGCCGGTGGTGAGGACGACCTGCCTTTCAAAATGAAACGGATTCAGTTCCCGGTAAGGTTGTCGTTTGCGATGACAATCAACAAGTCTCAGGGTCAAACGTTCGACCGAGTTGGATTGCTCCTACTGTCGCCGGTGTTCACTCACGGGCAACTGTACGTTGCATTTTCCAGAGTCAGAAACGCTCAATCTGTCAAAGTCGGGATGTACGATGATGGTAACGGTCGATTTGTCACAAAGAACATTGTGTACAGGGAAGTTCTACTAACACGGTAGTAGGTATTAGTGACGGTGAAATTGTTCACAAAAAGAACATATCAGATTTAAAATAAATTAAATATAGTATTCTGTTCCTAAACATCGCTTTAGTATAGGTCACTCTTAATTATACATTTTACTTCTGATATATTTTTTTTGAGACTTTCTAGCCGGAGACTACAGTTTATTTATATACAACTTGGTTGTATACTGATCATGGGTCTTTGATCCACCGGGCGATGGCCATTTGAAGTACCTAATCCTTAGGGATCCGTATATTCTTAGGTACTTCATGTACAGTTGGGTTCTTTCTACAGTCATGTAGCTGCTATTCACTGTGCACTGTGGGGAGAAAGTTCGACAACCTCCACGTGGTTCTCTCTGGATGCGAATCAGCTACAAAGCGGATTCGTAACTAATAGTCGAACAAGTATTTCACATTTCAACTGTACAACTAATTTTTTATTATTATTATATCATTATAATATATCATACAATACAATGTTTGATCGGTTTGACTCTGTGATATTGTAATTAATTTGTACATCACAAAACATCTGTCATCTAAGCACCATGTATGTTTTGTACTACTGTTTTTTTTTAACTTATATATTGTGAGACGTTATGCTTAAAATGCTGGTTTAATGTAAACCAGTTATCTAAACATTATACATACTCATTCATCTTTTCACTTACAAAGCATTATTGCTTTTAATTGGTTCTGAATAAACCAATACATTTTATTTCAATAAATTGTCTTATTTTTATTTAACTACTTATCATATTTGATTAATGCTGAGTTATAAATTATAATTATCAAACAATTATATACTGTTTGTTGTTAATATTCTTTATTTTATTTATCTTTCCTTCACATATATTAATAATACTGACTATATAACGAATACGTGACACTGGTCAATTATGTAAAATATTATTATATTATTTTAAAATTTATTATGTAAATGATGATGTATATAAAAGTACAAATTACAAACATTTACTTTAGGTGATTTTAAAATTTATTATGTAAATGATGATGTATATAAAAGTACATATTACAAAGATTTACTTTAGATGATGACTGATTGCTAGACCTCCCCCTCAAATACTTCATTTCTATTCTATCGTGTAATTCTTTTGCATTTCAAAATTCTTTTGAATTCAAATTTCAAATATTTCAAATACCTACAATACAAAATACCTACAATAAAAAATAAAAAAATAAATTAAAATTGTAGAAAAGTCAACTCAAATACTTATTGTTGTATTCATTATAAATACTAACTAATGCCAATTTTAATTTTACTTCATAATACATATTATAATCGATTCTACTGCGGCGATTTCATAAACACGGCCACCCGAACGCTCTAAATTTATTGCATTCTTTTCAAGTTACTTTTTAATTTGAATTTTGAAAATTAAAGCTATTGCTTTCTCTTATACGATAAAATACATACGTCTACGATTTTTTTTTAATACCATATTATTACGATTATTATTAGTATAATATAAAGTGTAGTACTACAACGCGTTAATGGAGTACATTTTGAATTTTTATGTTTTCAATTTTTATGACATTTGATATGTTTTATATAGTTTCCTACATATCAAAAACAACATCAAATATATTCTGAACTTTGACATTAGGAGGTATGAAAATTATGGATTTAACTTTTGGACATCGATTTACATCATATATTATGATGACTGATAGCTAGACATTCAACTATCATTTTCACTAAATACATTTTTTTATATACAAAAACAACAGGGCATGCAATGGGAAACGATATTACACCGGTTAAGGACTGATAGCTAGACACTCAATTACCATTTTTCGTATTTATTTACTCGACTTCAGTACTTTTCTTACTTTTTTAGTGTATGATTTCTTTTCTAGACACCCGATTACAATTTCCGACCGAATTCCTGATAGCACGATTTTCTCACGACCCCCTCGAAGGCGGCTTCCACCAGCCCAGAAATCGAGGCACACCGACCCTCTCGAAGGTTAGGTTAGGACCCCCTCGGCTCCTTCCAAACCACCGGAGGTTAGGTTAACTAAAATTGTGACTACTAGACTTTTTATGATATTTTCTTTACAGTCCGTCTCCGATCTAGGGTACCTACTCACTTACACCGAATATCACTTAGACCGAATTTCACTTAGACCGAATTTCACAGCAGAGCGAGGCACACCCGGCTAGCAGGCTGGCCTGCTAGTAATAAAACTAAAACAGTGGCGATTAGCGCCACGAATTATATAATGTAAAAAAAATGGCGATTCGCACCCACGAACTTATAATTTTCAATTTACTATAATAAAAATGCGGCAATTAGTGCACGGACCTTTACGTTTTTGATCAACGCTGGAGAAACGACTGACTACTATTACGGCGGCAGATAACACGTCATTGTAATTTACGTAATGCTAGTTATATAATTCACGCGAAAATTAAACATACAAAAATAAATAAATAAACAGATAACAATAATTACGTGTGCGTGAGTGTGTGTGTGTGTGACGGTCGGCGGTGAGGCATATTATAATATATTAAATTTCGTACGTTCGCTCGAACAGTAGTAACCAGTGATGGTTGCTGCACGCTTCTTTTACGACGAATGCACGTTCCTTCGTAGGTTGGAGAGATGAGGTATATAAGTTAACAATAGATTAATAAGATAATTGATACGTTTATTAACTAGTTAAAACAATAAATGAAAAGGCTTTCGTTAGCGTAAGCACAAGTACTTAACTACCGGAGAGCAAGTGACAACACTAAATAAGTCTAACTGACTCTTAACTAACTCTAATTAAATCTATGATGAGGACTCATATTTATATGGAACATGCCGTGATGGAGAATAGGATGATCTACGTCTATGAAATAGCGTGATGTGTTTAATCCAATCAGGAGACAGCATCAGTAGTCCGACTCGGTGGCGTGATATAGTTCTAGGCCACTGGACTTTAGAACTACGTTTTTATACTAAAAACGTCGGTTTACTACAGCAGTGTAATATTATGCTATAACTCATTGATTTTCAGAAAAAAACAAATTTGCAAACAAAAATATTGGATATATAAAACTATTTATTAAAGGTAAAAGGTAAGTATAATACGTAGTATAAACAAATTTTCTATTGTAGGTTAATTATTTGCTATTTTTTTGCATATTGAAAACCAGCTTGCTATTACTTGCTAAATTTTTGCTATATTTTGACATACATTTCAAGTGTATTAGTTGAAGTGGGTGAGCTACTGAACTTGGCCCACCCAGTGAAAAATTGACTTGCTAATTTTTAAAACCAACTTGGCTATTTCTTGCTAATTATTTGCAATTTTTTGGTATAGTTTTGGAGTGTATCGAATGAGTGGGTGGGCTACCTGAACTTGGCCCACCTAATTAAAAAGTGATCAAATAAAATGTGAAAATGACTTTCTAATTTTGAAAACTAACTTGCTATTCCTTGCTAATTTTTCGCTATTTTTTTGACATATATTTAAAGTGTATTGGGTTTGGTGGGTGGGCCAAATTCATGGGCGTCATCATAATACACTAATTTTGTTTGAGGTATTACATCTTTATATAAACCAGAACCTTTCTTAGTCGTTGGTGATCAACCAAATTTAAATAGTTGATCAATTGGAGGTTCTGTAAATTTAGAACTATTCATTGAAGGAGAAAAATCAAATGAATCATTTGTTATGGTTGAATCATCAATAACGTTTTTTCGTTTAGCGCTTGAACTAGATAAAAAGTTATCAAATTGTTTTAAATTTAACTGGGAAGGAGTTTTAACTTATGTACTATTAATTTTTAATATTTTTGCGTTTAATTGTTTTTCCTCAATTTGCATTTTTTCATAAAGAGGTTTTACAACGTTTATCCATTTGAAATATCCCGAGGTTTTTGGTTTCCCGTCTGCTTTTAAATAGTCTTTAGTTGAGTACTTTTAAAATATTATAATATGATTCAATATCTTCCATAGTCATATTTTTTGGAACTTTTTCACATAATAAAGACCAAAGTCCTTTAGTCCAAGGATAGTAATTGTTAGTTACCATGATTGAAAGTAACAGGAATATTTGATATTTAAGTTGATCGTTAACCACATTATAATGCATACCATAGGATTTATCATAACGTTGTGATTTAGGATTTGAAATTAAAAAATTGTCAAACGATGAATTAAGTACACTTTCGCTATCTTCATCACTAGTGTACACGGTTTCTTTTTTATTAGTATTGTTGGAAATGTGGGAAGTGTTTTTTTCTGACAGTGTACTCAATGGTTCGAGTAAAGGTTTAAATGTTTCACGAAAATAGTTATCAGAATCTATAACACCACGTTTCATATCCATTATTTTACGTTTGATATTTATTTTTTTTTTTTTGATGTCACCAAATTGTTTAAAACCCTATATTGCATACTGTTCCATTTTTGGAACAGTTAAAATACACGATGTTATTAATCAATAATTGTATTATATGGTTATGAAATTATTTTTATTTAATTCTAGACTTAAAGACGATTATTTTAATGTATCATATATAACTATTTTTCATTAAATCGATAAGAAATAGTACTTAGAACATCACATTTTTATAAAGTACAAATAAACATAAAACTATAATCTTTTAAAAATCGTATAAAATTCACCATCATTACTATCGATATGTAAAAATATCGATTTGTTACTGATCATGTGGTTTACATAATGGAACAATCGTTTTGTATTCTTATATCGATAATGTAGTAGTACCACCATTTATATAAATGTTCCATTTATGGAACATCATGCGGATAATTACGCGATTGAAATTTATTGTAAAAATGACGATATAGTATTTCAAAAATAGAATTTTGGGATTTCCGATAAAATGATTTCTGTCGATCAAAACATTATCTACATTATTTAATCAGTCGATAATTTTCTCTGTAATGGACAACATTGCCGACGACGTTGACGCAATTATCAATGCTTTAAATATTCCTATCGAAAGTGAAGACGAAAATTGTGACATAGGTGATTCTGATGACGAATTAAATGGAAAAATTGATGACCAAGATTTAATTTTACCAGTTTTTTACCAAACACTTAATGAAGATACTGAACCAGAGCTTATAGGTACGTCAAATAATTGTAATATAACATCTAATGAAAATTTGATAAATTTACCGTATTGTGAACCATCAACGTCAAAATCTCAAAATGTTCAAAAGAATGAATCTGACCTCGATCAATTACTTGAACAATTTGATAGAGATTATTTACAATCTCCAATAGAAATTAAAAATATCGTAATCATTCCTAATTCTATTGATAAACCAATTAATTCAAATAAACATTCAAATAAAAAAAAAAAAACTGCACGTGATGATCCTGTAAAAAATTATAAAGACGTAGAATGGAAGTGTGGAAATTGAATTTTTGATGATAATTTTTTTATGTTTCATGGTAAAAAGAATGTTTCAAGTAATTTATTAAATTTAGACACTCCTTTAAAATATTTTTCATACTTTTTTGATGATGAACTTATACAACATATTATTGAGCATACTATACTTTATAGTGTTCAAAAAAATCCAAATAAGCCATTAAAAATATCAGTTACAAATGTAAAAAAATTTATAGGTATTTTAAATTTGATATCAATAATTAATTTGCCCAATTCCAGAAGTTTTTGGAATCCAATAATTGGGAATCGAATTATTCAAGACACTATGAGTTTAAATAAATTTGAACTGATTAAACAATTTCTTCAATTTAATGATAGTACTAAAATGTTACCGAGTGACCACAAAAACCATGACCGTCTTTATAAATTACGACCATTTTTAGATTGCCTAAAAAGGAAATTTCAGACTATTCCATTAGAAGAAAATTTGTCCATTGACGAGCAACTTTGTCCTACGAAAGCAAGAAGCTTTTTAAAACAGTATTTGCCTCTAAAACCACACAAGTGGGGGTACAAAATTTTCGTCCTAAATGGAATATCTGGTTTTATATATAATTTTGAAGTATATACAGGATTGGAAAATAATTCAGAAAAACGCTTAAGTACAGAGCCTAATTTAGGAGCATGCGGAAATATTGTACTACGATTATCCAGAATCGTTCCTAAATTTCAAAACTTCAAAATATATTTTGATAATTATTATACCACATTGGCATTAGTTGTTTACCTATCAAAACAAGGTATTTGTTCACTTGGAACATTAAGAAGAAACAGAGTGACTGGTATAAAATTATCAGACGAAAAACAATTAAAAAAAAAAAAGTAGAGGTTTTTTTTCAGAATGTCTTACACAGATTGACGGAGTACCGATAACAGCAACGGAATGGAAAGATAATAAAGTTGTCGCTTTACTCTCAAATTTTTCTGGCGCAGAACCAGTAAGTGTAGTAAAACGTTTTGATAAAAAAAAAGTGAACATATTTCTGTTCCATGTACAAACGTAGTTAAAATTTATAATCAGCATATGGGTGGAGTTGACCTTTTAGACTCTTATTATAGCTCGGTATCGGATCGCTATGCGAAGTAAAAAATGGTACTTTAAGCTGTTCTTTCACTTTATGGACGTCACAATGGTCAATGCTTGGTTATTATATCGAAAAACAAAAAAAAAAAAGTCGGCAAGTGGGTACCGCTCTGCTGTACATTAGGGGGTGGGGTGGACCTCGGACTAGGGTAGATTAAATTTGAATGCAATGATAAGTATCATTGTATACGAAAAACGATTCTGAACGGAGATGATTTGTCAGTCTATAATATATTATAATTAAATATTGTCATATATTTAATTTTTCAATTAGGACGCATTTGCATTTGGCATGGTTAATCAACTATTCCAAAAACATTGCATGTAGGTAGTTATTATAATTCACATAGATAATATCTATGATAATTCAAAATACCTTATATTATCATAGATATACCTGCTATACCATATAATCACATATAATATTGTACACAGCCAAGGTTTATAGATTAGTATCTATAAACCTTGCACAGCTGAAGCTGCTGGTATAGATAATAAACTTTATCTATATCTGTGATATTTTATGTTTTGCTTACATTCCGTATGTTGACATTGTTGGTTGATTACGGTTTTTAAAATTTTATTTCTATTATGAATTAACCATGTATTAATTGTAATCGTTTTAAATTAATATGATTCTACGTCGTGTTGATTCCTTGTGTAACAATTACATATTAACATCAAGACGAGCCATTTCTTAAAGATTTCATTATGTAAGTTTAATAAGTACCTATCACATTAAATTACTTAATATTTACTTATAATTATGTTTTTTGTTTATTGTTTAGATATTACTAATGGCTGAATTTTATCATCAAATATGCATATTATAGTGTAACCAAGCTCAGCTGATGTTATACTCAGTGTACTATAATACAAATTGTTATTTTAGTTTCTCAACTGGTAGACTTTAGTACAGTGGTATTCCAAATAAATTTGACCTGATTACTATGGACTATTTACAATATTAATAATTCAAATTAAACCATTAAATAAAGATTTTTTTTTATATTTTATAAAAAACAGTGGATTAATAAATTTCTTAAATTCTAAGTTCAATAGATACAGAATTGTGTAAGAATTTTGTATCACACAGCACATTGAGTAATGACAAATTGTTTATAAGACTCATAGTTCACAGTACAGAAACGATATCAACTAATAAAAATGTTTGCACTGTTAAACCAATGAAGGCAATTGAAAGATTCATATACTTTCAACCCTTAAATTTATTAAATATTTTGAATCTGTAAAAAATAACAAATTTAATGTAATAAATTAGTATAAACACATATAATAAGTGGCTTTTTAAGTATTTACTTTTTACCTTTAATGTATTATAATATATTCAATAAATTGTTAGTATTCGAGTTGTATCATAGTTAAATGTACAATGTAAAATATGAAGTATTATGAATAAATAAATTTAAATAAACTCTGATTATTTATTTTTAGTCACTGTATATTATAATTACCTATATACTTGGCACAAAATTACAAAATAAAATGTCCTAAACAATTTAAATTATGTATGGAAAATAACATCTATTATACAGGCTAAAGTCATCTAAATACTTAACACTGGAAGATAGGCTTTGCTGTATAACTGATATTATATAAGTTATTAAAATATGTTATGATTCTAGGCGAATACATAATGAATATTGATAATCTTAAGACCGCACAATTAAAATTGTAGTTTGTATTTGGAGGATTGAATACAAACATACATAGTATAAGGTATTAAGGTCAGAAGTGTGGATAATAATATATAGTTCGATATTATTTAAATAAAAATAAAATCTAGGTTTCTGCTTATGTTAAAAATAACAATTATTATAAGGTTAGCAACCTCACACTTTTCATTCAGGCTTGGGACTGGCAACTCATACATAATATTATGTAAGTGAATAGTTGGCGGTTTATACGTTCCTTTTTGAATCCAATAACAGTCAGATTGTAATATTGTATACTTACAGGTTAAGTTTACAATTTATTTTTAGTTGTGTTATGTTTTGTTTTTTTCCAATTGGAAAATATTTTTACATTCTTTTTAGAATGATAACATATACATCTTTGCTGTTGTTTGGCCATCTTTTTTCTGCAACTGTTGTGTCATTAGCGCAAACCCAATTGGAAGTTCCTTGTCTCAGGTATGCAATGTAATGGCCAGAGCTCGTGTTTTCTCCCATATGTAATATTGCAGCTTGAGTTTTGTATTGTGCTCCAGCAATTTCCAAAATAGAGGTGGGTACGCCACTAAGTTTTAGATCTGTTATCTTGTTGGGAACAAATTGACCATTTACAAATGTTGGAATAAATAGTTTTAGTTGAATTACTATATACTCATTTGCCACTATTATCTGATGTTTATCTTCAGAACTTCCGATGTTATTACAATTATTGCATTTGTAATCATCTAATGTATTCCAAACATTTTGATTTGTTGAAAATAATGTTTGCAAAGTTTGTGATCTGTGCTGTGGAATCTCAAAATGTAGAATCAAACTTGTAGGTGCATTGTTGGCCGTTGTATGTTTACAAGTATTGCAACGAATGGTATACATTCTTGAAATCCAAATAAAGATTCAAATGTAGGTCTACTACGGTGCATAAGTGCTTCTAAAAATTCTATACAATCTTGTTGCTGTTGCAGAGTATATAATATTGTCTCGTTGTCCAAATATTCTCTGATTGTTCGAGTATCACATGATCCACTATTACTTGTATATTCGTGTAGGCTATGTTGAAGTGTTGGTCCGAGTTGATTATTGCGAATTTCATTTACAAGAGATTGACAATTAAAAAGACCCTGTATGACAGAATTAGCATAACATGATACACCATCAGTGTTAGTAAAGCCACAAAATGTACTACTTGATGTTATGTCAACTTTATTCTTAATACTTGATATTTTTATTGTTTTTGGATTTTTTGACACAGTTGCATTATCACTTATTGTTTCTAATAATGAATCTGACCTTATGTTGCAATTTTCTGGAACTTTGAGAGTATTACTATTGACCTGAATAAATTGAATATCATTAATTATGATATTATAATCAACTATTTTGGTTGATTTAGTTTTAGTTTCAGGAACCAAAATAGTGTCACTATCAACCTGTATGAACTCACTATCGTCCAAGTTATTATTATTCAGGACCTTAGTTGATTTAATCGACTTTTTAGATTTTTCCACAGGAAATCCATCGATTGCAGGAACGTTTGGTTTAATAAAATTGTTTTTGACTTCTTCTTGTACAATTTGGTCATCAACAGTCTCAGAATATTTTTCTATTTCCTTGAAAGTATCTATGTCCATAACCAAAATAGGTCTGTGATCACTTATGAGGGACTCGTACACCAAAGCCGCAATGTCAACATTTGTAATGACATTGTCAATGGTTGTTCCGTGATCTGTAGTAATATCGTCAACCAATATTTTGTAATTGAAATGTTTTAATATTTGAACTAGTTGTTTTGGCGGTTTGTTGAAGTTTACATTGAAATCACCAATAAAGATAACATTGTTTTTGGTGGAAGCTACCGTTTCAATGAAATCACAAAGCTTCTGTACAGGAAAATTTGGCGATGAATATATCCCAATATAGGTAATATTTTCAATGGCTTCTAAGTGTGTGTTTTTCTTTTGATCTTGAAGCAATGTTGTGCTGCAGGTTATTTCTTTATGATTAATGGATTCTCCAACAAAACAAATAGAACCAATTTTACCATTTGCATGTATACTGTCTATTCTACAGCATTCAGTATGGTTCTTAATGGTATATGTGTCAGTTGATTTTGAACCAGTTTCTTGGAAGAACATTATTTTAGATTGTAAAAGAACGATATCCGCATTAATATGAGCTTCATATTTTTTTAAAGACCTTATATTGTGTGACATGCAGGAGAGTGGCATGTTGTGTGTCACAATTCTAGAAAAGCGCGGAATAAGAGCACAACTTGGTGTCCTGAGTCTGCACATTTCATGTTCAACTTTTGCAGAAGGTTTTGGTGGCTTTGCAGGAAAGTCTATATACGCAAACCTTGAGCCGAAGTTGCTCGACTACATCCTACATATAACATATTGCACTCCAAGAGTTTTTGAGGTATATGAAATGCTACAGATTGATATGTGGCACCTTGACTTTTGTGTACCGTCAATGCCAAAGCTTCTACTAAGGGCAATTGCATTCTAGTTACTTTATGGTGCTCTGCATTACCGAGTTGAAATTCTAATTTTATGATTTCAATTGGTGTCCACTTGCACATATCATCTGTGTGTTCGCCTTCGGGTTTAAGTTTGTCTCTTATCTTCTGTCTGGTTAGTGACCCCACCTCTGGCTCATCAAACTTGATCCAAACCCCTTTTGCAACTTCTTTACCTCCTGCAGTCTGTCCTTTGTTTATTTGCATGAGTTCTCCGATTGCACCGTTCACTATGCCGTCTTCGGTCGAAATTTTAGCTATCACCATGTATTTAGCTGTTTCTTTTAAAACTAATCTTAAAGCTAAACCCATAGTCTTTTGTCGTGGCAGTTTCTTGGCAGATTCAATATCCGATCGTTTCGCAGACGTATCAATGGCTTCGGATATGAAACTAACTTGATTCATAGAGTTAAGCACTCTCTTGTTCATTTCGTCGACTTCGTTATTAGTAGCCCAAAGATGCATTACTTGTGGTTGAAAAGTAATGTCTAGGTGGGTTATAGATTTTGGAAATATTTTACATCAGCTTCCTCCAACTGTCCTCTGGCCAACTTTGTTAACATTATTGCAAATTGTTTGTCATCTTTTTGGCGCATTATTTCAGTCAACTCATAAAACTTGAATGTTTCCCAAATAGATTTAATCGATAACATTTCTACAGCACTTGGAAATTTAGACAATATTTCTTCAAAACTATCGTACAATGGTGTTGCTAATACCGGTGCTAATTGAAAGAAATCGCCAAACACTATTACATTTATGTCACCAAATGGTTTATTTATTCTTAATATAGACCTCAATCGTTGATCAATGTATCCCAGTGTTTTTATGCCAACCATGGAAATTTCATCAATTATCAAAAGTTTTACATTGGCAAACTGACAACGTAGTGTATTTGAAATATCTGAACTTAACTTTGGTAATAATCCGGCAAATTGATTCAATGGTAGTTTGAAAGCGGAATGAAGTGTTAATCCTTTTATTCCATATGCAGCTTTACCTGTTGGTGCTGTCAGCAATACGGGAGGAAGTGACAGATCATCTATATCTGGTCTAAGATTTGCTATCCTAATTACAGATTGTGCTAATGCTCGTATAAGCATTGACTTTCCAGCTCCCGCTGGTCCAGTGACAAATACTTTCATCGCAGTATGACCTTTTCCCCATAATTGACTTCTTATGACATTAGTTGTATGATATAAGAGTTGGCGTTGACCGTCTTTAGACATCCGATTAAGTCTTTAAACTGTTCATTGTCTATGAGGTGCACTATTATCTTACCACCATCTTTAGGTGAATCTACATCTGATGTATTTGTATTTTCAACATAATCTCCAACATCGTTTATTAGTACATCGTCTGGTACCCAATCTTCATCGTCTACAAGCTGATTGTTGTTACGGCCTTGTTCCCCTTCTATTTGGATTTCATTATTGTCTAATTGGGTTTCTTCTACTTTATTAAACTGTTGGTATAACTTTTTAATTTGATCAATGTTTGTTTCATACACTTGTTTACAGTTAATATCTAACAAATCGGTTTATTCATCGCGCCATGGTAAAAATAACATAATATTTTCTCTGTAAAAGTCTTGTTCATTTTTATCCACATTAAACCTAACATACCGTATGATTTTTCTGATTTTACGTTTATGTATATACTTGTTTAGTTTTCCGATTAGAGTGGAGTCAATTGGATAAGTGGTATCAGGTTCATTATCAGTGTCAGAATCAAACTGTTGTTAGCCGTTTTTTTTTACCGCGGACCTCATAATTGGAGCCAAATTCTGCTAAAGTTACATCTTCAAGACTGTGTGGTCTACATGAATAGTATTCATTGAGACCGTCAAAAAAAATGTCATCAGATTTTGGATCCATTTCTCCTCTAACTGCCATTGGTTAACCTAACATTCGAGTTCTTTTATCAGGATGGCTAGTGTTTATAAATATATACCCAGTTGAAGTATTGCATTGCTTCATACCTAAGCAAGTGTACACTGCTTCCTGTGCAGAGATTTCTTGACTCCCTGAAAAAGTTGACGCTATTTTTTTCAGTTGTTCTTTAACCGATAAATCAGTAGAAGACTTAAGATTTTCGACAATGTCTCTCATTAGTTTTGATATTCCACGTTGGCTTTTTCCAATATACTCGATTACATATCTAACACAAGAATAAACGTCCAATATGAACTGTATATCCATGTTAGATTGCCATAACGGAAATAATTTTTCATTGAATCCAGAAACCATTCGTTGTTTTATGGTACGTTTTAGAAAAATTGTTGGCCGTCTGATAACAGTTCGAATAATGGATTTATATTCATTAACATCTTTAATTGACAATTTTTGTAAAATGTCTTCTAATGTTGGATCTGAAGATGAATCACTGTCCTTGAAGTCCCTGAGGTATTGCAGAAGTTTTTCATATTGTAGTATACGAATTTTTCTTGTGATCGGATTACTTATGTCTTCTGTTAGCGGAGTCAATATACAGGTTTCATTCATTGGCGGATATGGTATGTTGAAGCGACACTTTTTCATTTGTTTGTCTTTGTCAGTTCTGTAACAAGTGTGTGTATGACTATAAGTATTTTTATGCAAATACTCATGGGCCGGACTGCCATCGTCTACCATACACGTAATGTATTTGTTGATAAGTGTTACACATGCACCAAAAGTTTCTGGTTTGGCTGGGTCGAAAACAGGTGCATTGTCTAACCACAGTAGCATGTGTACATGTGGACTGCCCCTATGTTGATATTCGACACGATAAAAGAAAAGTTTCACACTGTGTTCTTTGAAAATAACATTTTTGGACTTGATCAATTTAAAAAGTGCTCTAAACCTATGATCAAAATAAGTAGCACAAACAACTGGGTCTTGTCGAATTAAATCTGATTTTTTTGCATAAGTTAGGACAGTATCATCAGACAACGTTTTGGAGTAACGCTGTTTATACAAAATCTTTAACAAATCAGTCCAAGTTGATTCACTAGGGCAAAATGTTAAGAATAATGTCGGTTGACCTTCTTGACGCACCATGGCAAAAACATTTTTTCTCATCGCTGCAAGATATGAAGGTGAATTTTGTACGTTGTGTAACATTCGGTATCCTTGATCGTTATCTATCATTTTGTTTAGAAAAGCTGGATTTGCTACGTCATTCGCAGTTGTGTTTCCTTTTTTGTTTTTTCGTAAAACAATTTGCACATTGCTTGCAATGAGTTTTTGAACTAATACTTTGCATTTAAAAAACAAGTTAGATGAGTCCGATGCAAACCTTCGATCTACGTTCAGCAGTTCAGACCTTACTACTTTTGAGTAATTTTTTAAAGGTGATTTATTTGTACGTGGATGCCCACCAAATAAATCAGGAAAAGCTTTTTCCTCTGCATGGTCATCAATAAGAATTGATAACGGTTTCATGCCTTCGCCTGGTGCAAAAGAAACAAAATCACAGTTTTCAATCATCGTGTCCATTGATCCCGGATTGATTGGTTCAATATTTGTGTCTTCGTCGTCGGTTTCTTCACTTTCATGATCCGAGCTATTTTCTAAACTTTTTGTTGTTTCTGACACATGCGCCATCCAATCTTTGTCTATTACAGCATCTTTATATAGAGGTTTTTTAATCAAATCATTCAATGCTGATACTACTAATGATGGTCTGACATTTTGATAAAGATAATGCTGTTAAAAGCACGATTTTCTTTTTAATTTTACCTTCATCATCTTAACTGCAGCTAAATTTTCAGCACGAATTGGCAAAATAGATGTAGTCTTAATCAGATCTATTGGAACATTGAGAACGTTACCTTTAATTTTTAGCTGTCCATCACTGCGAAGACATTTGAATATTTTCATAAACGGTAATCTAAGGGAAACCATTTGTTTTTCTATTTGATTTAATTGCGTAACTGAAGACGGAACACTGTTTAACTCATAACCATTTCTTATGTACAACGGAGGAACTTTGGATTTTTTTATATGCGGAAGACAACTGGAACATATCGTCACAGTATTCTTGGGATCACTTGGAATTGACATTCCCAATCGACTGAAGATATCAGAGTTGCATTTATTGACACTGGATGGGAAACGTAATCTATGACACGAATAACATTTTTCTGATAAACCTTGAGACCTTTTCAAAATATATTCAGATATCAAAACATCTTCCTTCTGCCTAGTTTCATTTGCTTTTTGCCGTTCTCGTTTTTTATAAGATATTGAATTTGGTGTTTTTTTTTTTAGTAGATACATTTTGACATAGGCTACTATCCGATGGTAATCTTCGCTTTCTCATGTTTCGAACATTTTGAATTTGATATGTTTTTTTGAAAACTGGATTTTCCATTCGTTTCAATCTGTTCTTCATACTGGCAACCTTGTTTGCATTTTTTATAACTGGATCTTGCAATCGTTTCAACATGCTCTTACGACTGGCGATCTGGTTGGCTTTTTTAACATCCGGATCTTGCAGTCGTTTCAACATGCTCTTACGACTGGCGATCTGGTTGGCTTTTTTAACATCCGGATCTTGCGGTCGTTTCAACGTGCTCTTACGACTGGCGATCTGGTTGGCTTTTTTAACATCCGGTTTTTGCAGTCGTTTCAACATGCTCTTACGACTGGCGATCTGGTTAGCTTTTTTAAAATCGGGATCTTGCAGTCGTTTCAACATGCTCTTACGACTGGCGATCTGGTTGGCTTTTTTAACATCCGGATCTTGCAGTCGTTTCAACATGTTCTTACGACTGGCGATCTGGTTAGCTTTTTTAAAATCGGGATCTTGCAGTCGCTTCGACCTGTTCTTACGACTGGCGATCTGATTAGCTTTCTTTAAAACTGGGTCTTTCAATCGTTTTATTGTACTTTTTAAATTTAACAATTTTCTTTGATTTGTAGCAACAATATCATCAGACGCACGGCTTAATTGTTTTCTCAATTTATCCTTTTCAAGTTCTTGCAAATGAAGAACAATGTTTTCGCGTGATATTTTTATTGCTTCTTTTTTATTTTGTGTACGTTTACTCGGACGTCCCATTTTATGAAAAAAAAATATATATATATATTAGACAAAAATAAATAAATAAAAATAAACTTACAGCTAAAAAAAACCTTAATACTAAAAGTTTTTAAAAAAAAAAACAACAACAACTGCTACCTCTGTCAACCAAAAAAAAAAAAATACAAAATTAGCTGATAATTAGAGTATATAATATTATAAAATAATTAATTTGAAAATTACCTTAACACAAGTCACAATCACAGAAATCCAGTAAATGAATCAAGAAAAAAATGATCTAAAACAAAATTATGAATGTTACCAAAAAGAAATATATAATAAAAACACCTGAATTTTAGTAGCACCGCTATTATAATATGATAGAGTGTAAGGACACAACCTTAACATATTTGACATTTACAATTAATATACAAATACATACTAAATTCCTAATTTATTCATTTTCCTTTATTAAATAAAGTAGTTATTTTTTAAGAGGATGCTATCCATACATTTGTTGTCTCCGTCTTACACACGCCCGATATACCAAAATTTCGTTCACTAGTTTCAATAGTGGGCTGTTAATTTTGATATTGGAGTAAATTGACCAATTATACAATTTTTATATAATAACATTATCTGTGTTTAAGCGTTGGCTTCTATTCTATAGTTTAATTCTCAAGCGGGATATGAACATTTTTAATTTGTGATATTTCACTGCATACTTGCTCATAGTATGCTGGAAAAAATTGAAAAATCGCCAAAAGCACAGATAATGTTCTTACCTAAAAGTTTGATAATAGGACAATTTAATCTAATATCAAAACTAACAGCACACTATTGAAACTAGTGAACGAAATTTTGCTATATCAGGTGTGTGTAAGACGGAGACAACAAATGCATGGGTAGCGTCCTCTTAATAAATAATAAATATATCTAATATTTTAAAAATTAAGTACAATTAAAATATTAAATAATATCTCCTACTCATAATGTCTAATAAGTATTATATTTTCAATAATCAAATGCTAAATATTTTATGGAATCCAAAAAAATTAAAGAGCTTTATTTATATTTAACTATTATAGGTATTTATTATTGTTTAACACGAAAATCATAATATATGAGTACTTTTTAATTGGTAATCAGTCAAAAAGTCTATGGAAAAAAGTCCGAACACATGTTTAGTGTCGGACAAACAAAAAGTCCGAAAATACAAATTATTCTATTAAATTTTCATTTATAATTGTATAATTTATTATCCATTTTAATCAATTTTAATAGGTATTTTAATATACATGTATTTATCTAGAATCTAGATCTATATAATGTTTGTTCTTTTATATAATAATCGTGGTAATATTGATTATTGTTTGTAGGTACATAATATAATTTTATGGTAGCTAACATGTAGACATACAGCCACATATCATAGCGATAGATATATCTTAGAATTTAGATCATATACGATCTAAGAGATATTTAATATAATATAATATATAGGTAATTAACTATAGGTAGTAGATTTCCGTTTTATTTTTTTTAGTTATACGAAATAATAAGAATAAGAAAATAGAAAAAAAAATATTAGTTATAAAGAATATTTTGTATTTTCCGAGTTTTTGTTAGAAACTAAATAATGTGCTAAGAATTTTTGTCCGACTATAA
>NW_026083170.1:0-62568 GCF_020184175.1 Aphis gossypii
TTGTACCACTACCAAATTGTTTACCCATTCACTTGGCTCATCCATAGAAGTATAATTTCTTTTCTTACAAGTTCTTCTAATTTCAATTTCAACCTATCCCTGATCTTCTGATCTTAATTGGAACTCTCCTTGCCACACTTGTTTTAGGTATTACTCCTTTTTTTAATTCCAGTTTACATACATCTGGGAAACAACCTATTCCTTCAAACACATCAATGTTCCTTTTAATAAAATCATCTTCTCCAGACTCCTTATTCTTTGTTATAATAAAATCTACACTACTTAATAATTTAAATTCTGTAAGCATAGGTAGACCAATTATCGATTTACTATTATAAGCTTTACCAATTATAATGAATTCTGTCTCTACATTTTTATCGCCTAACGTTAAAACAGTCTTAATTTCACCTATGGGTTTCATTTTAAATCCACTATATACTTCTAGTGTAACTCTTGTAGTTCTAATTAGTTCTTTTAAATCAAGATTTATACAATCCACTTCTGATAGTGTATTTATCTCAGCTCCACTATACAATTTAAAATTGATATTTTTAGCATTAATCTTTAACGTTTTACACCATTCATTTTTAATAGATCATAACTTATGTACAGATTCCACTAAAAATATATTCTCTTGTTCTTTATCTTCAACCACTATCTCTTGTGCTTTTTTCATTTCATTCCTATTAAATTAATTTATGGTGCCTTTTAAATATAAAAAGGTACCTAATACATTTACGGTTTAAGATGATGCTACACCTGCATGCGCTGACTTTGTCTTACAAACAGGAAATATGGAATATTGGACATTCTGAATAATCCATTCAACTTAGTTATAATTAATACTGCAATGAATTGACTTATTATCAAATTTAGAAATTAGACTATTAGGGATTTTTGTGTTTTAATTTTAAAGCAAGTTATGAGTATTTTAAAATGCACAAACAATTTTCAATTTAAAAAAATTAAAATCTAAAAAAAATACCTATGAGGTCTACTAAATTTGATAATAAGTCAAATTTCTCTTATATTAAATATTAATCATAATTGAGTTAAATAAAGTATTCAGAACATATAACTTAAATGTCTATGTTATGCATTTGTAAGACAGAGACAACACATGCAGGAGTAGCTTCCTCTTAAGTAAAGAATAAGTAATACAAATAATAATAATAATGTAAAAAAGAAAAAAACATAATCTACAAAGTTGTTATATAGTTAATGTAATACATTAGACTAAAAAGGGGGATCCTTATTGGTAATATACATTATGCATCTGAACAGTTTGTTTTTCATATAATTGTATTTTGAATTAAGTTACAAAGTTATAATAAAACACAATATCATCTATTGTGATTTATGTGACATGCAGTATTTTTACAATACAATTTATATAAAAATTGTTTTAATACAGAATAATAGTTACAAATTTTTTTTTTCATAATTACTACTGGTATTGAATGTATTAATTGGGGAGGGGATTAAATAATTAATGAATAAATAATATTTTACTAAAGTTTAAATTATTCAAGTAGATTTATTTTATTTTGGTTGTATGGTAAAACTTAAACAGCATTATTTATTCTCACTTGCTATTTCAGGCATTAGTAAAAAATATCAGAAAAAGAGGACTAACGAGCTTTGTTAAATCAAATTTAAATGCACAAAGTTGTGTGCAGATGTTTTCTGCATTGGCATTATTAACTAATAATAAAATAGACGAAGGGTATACAGTAATTCGCCAGTATGCTAGGGACAATAATATATTCATGGATATGTCACCATTCTTTAATTATTTTTCAAGGTATGCCACCAATGTGTATAATATCATGTTAATAAATAAATAACATATTTTAAATTAAATTTATGTTGTTTTGTTTCAGGTATTAGGTAGTTAAATAATCAAAATGGAGGTAACTATTTGTTCTCGGTTCATGGAATAGCAAGACGTACCAATAATAATATTGAATCGTTCCATGGACGTTTAAAAGACAAATTTCAAGTGCATCCAAATCTTTGGATATTTTTGAGTGAGTATATAGACTAAATTCCAATTTTTTAATTATAAAAGCTTTTGTTAAATAATGTAATTTACTATATGAAATGTATAGAATTTAATTAGTGAAATCTGAGTTAAGTTCATACTAAACATATACCTATTACCTATTAATTATTTTATTAATTTTTTTAAAATTCATTAAATATGTTACCTAATACTTATTAAGTAATATGTAACTTCTGTTTTTTTTTCATTGTTTATAGCGCATTTAAATGAATTAAGTAAGAAATCGCACATTATAATTGGTCAATTAGAACAAGGGCATTCAGTAACTCGGCCAATAAAAGTAAAATACATAGCAAATTCACAACGGATTAGTATTGCTTCATTTCAATTAGACCTAGGTATTTTAAGAGTGAATGAGTTCCTTTTACAGTGTTGTCACACAACAGAAAGATATTTAAGAGAAGAGCTTAATTGGCAGATAAATGTGGTAGGAGGTATATTTGATCCCACAAATTTGTGCCTAGTGAAATACACTAATATTATTTATTACTATTGTTAATAATCTCCTTATATAATAAAGCGTGAAGCGGTTCGTCTTTCCGCCGCCGCGGCGCCACCCGTATTATAGACAATTACCAATCACAAAATTCCGTTCCGCCGCGCCGTTTTCGAAAACGTCGTCCGCCGCCGCCGCTCCGTTTTTTTTTCTACCTTTTTTCCGTTTCTCGACCTTTTCCCGCCTTAAATACGTATATTGTTATTGTAGCTCGACAGTGAACGTCTTTAAAACGTTCTCGACAGCGATAATAATATTATCTCAATGCTGTTGTCTCATGTATTGGTCTATAACGACGCGCGCTCTTGTGAGCTCGGAGCGGGTTTACGCGTAAAATATATCACTGTTCATCGTACCCGTGCGTGATATAATACGGAGACTCGATATTTGATCGTACGCGTGTTTTAAACACGGAGATTCTCATGTGCGCGTTTCGGTTTCCGCGACATAAACTACGTTATTGGTCTTGACGACGGGCGTTTGTGTTTGATTTTCGAACCGCGAGAGGTACGTCGGAATAGCGCGCGCGTCTGTTAAACAGTCGTCGTACGTACGATGACGACAGCGATTCTTCTTTTACGATCGTTAACGGAATCGCTATGGACGGAGACTGCGAATCGATGCGATTAATGCGGTGTTCTCTGCGGTTTGGAAACGGCTTAAGAGCTCGACGTTCGACTCGATTTCCCATCTCAAAGTGTAGTCGATAGGTGTAGGCGATAGGTCCTCGTGCTAGGGTAGGCAGGTTCGAATCCCGCTCCGGCGGTCACGTCGTCGATCCGACGGCGGCGCTTTGAAACGCACGGCCGCCCGGACGCTGTCGATTTTTTGCATTTTTTTCCGATTTTTTTTCGTTTTTTCGTTTGATTGTCGAGAGTTAAACACCGTTTAATAATATATTATTATACATACCTACGTATATTACTGGAATATTACATATTTTATAGTTTCCCATTTATTTACTACCTATACGCTATTTATGTATATTTATTATTTTTCGAACTCGGCAATATTGTATACATGGGTAATTATATATTTTAGGCGGATTGGTTATTCAATACCGATTTTCGACGTGTTTTTCGTGTTTGTATTATATACGTACAGGTTTATCTCGAGTTTTTGCACACCGATGAAATGCAATTGTTATTAAACATTAAAAAAAAAAGGAGATTTCGATTTTATTTTTAAGCGGCGTTTATATTATGTTTATATAATATATTATATTGTCATCTTCGCAGTCCGATATTAATTGGACGTCGACGGCGGCCGTGTTAGATTTAATCTTTGGGTATAGTAATACCTACTATCTTATCGTCGATAAGATTTCGATTTGACGAATTGTAAATCTATTTATTGTTGGTAAATTCGTTATACTCAATACAAAGTTAGTATTTATTAATTATTAGTGTAGGTACCCATCATTACTATACGCCTTCACTTCCACAGTCGGCGTATTATTGTTAAATACGTACAACTTTAAATATGCGAAAGTATTTATAAATTTTGCTTATTAGGTATATATTTTGTATTCGTAGAAAAATAATACCTCATTGAACCCCTTAAATACATATATTATGTATTAGAACACCGATATCATAGACACAAATACGTATAATAATAAGATGCAATTGCACAATATACCACATCTGTCATCTAAGCACCGTGATTTTTTGTACTACTGTATTTTTTTTTAGCTTATATTATGAGACGTTATGCTTAAAATGCTGGTTTAATGTAAACCAGTTATCTGAACATTATACATACTCATTCATATTTACACTTACAAAGCATTATTGCTCTTAAATTGGTTCTGAATAAACCAATACATTTATTACAATAAATTGTCTAATTTTTATTTAACAACTTATTATATTTCATTAATGCTGAGCTATAAATTATAATTATCAAACGATTATTTTCTGTTTGTTGTTAATATTCTTTATTTTATTTATCTTTCCTTCACATATATTAATAATACTGACTATATAACGAATACACGACGCTGGTCAATTATGTAAAATATTGGTACAATAAAGGATTTCAAAGATGGGTTAAATATTTACCTACCCAGTTTTTATATTTATCACGTGTGATATAGCAACCTAATAAACCTAATATAACCTAATATATACCTTATGTATTTTTAAAATTTCAAAACAATTTTTAAATTAAAATTGAAAAACGTATATGGAAAAAATGCCTTTAATGACGCACATAATGTATTATTACATTATTTTACAATTTATTATGTAAATGATGATGTATTTAAAAGTACATATTACAAAGATTTACTTTAGGTGATGACTGATTGCTAGACCCCCCCTCAAATACTTAATTTCTATTCTATCGTGTAATTCTTTTGCGTTTCAAAATTATTCTGAATTCAAATTTCAAATATTTCAAATACCTACAATAAAAAATAAAAAAATTAATTAAAATTGTAGAAAAGTCAACTCAAATAATACTTATTGTTGTATTCATTGTAACTAATGCCAATTTTAATTTTACTTCATAATACATATTATAATCGATCCTACTGCGGCGATTTGATATACACGGCCACCCGCGAATGCTCTAAATTTATTGCATTCTTTTCAAGTTATTTTTTGATTTTTTAATTTGAATTTTGAAAATTAAAGCTATTGCTATAAAATACATACGTCTACGATTTTTTTTAATATCATATTATTACGATTATTATTAGTATAATATAAAGTGTAGTACTACAACGCGTTAATGGAGTACATTTTGAATTTTTATGTTTTCAATTTTTATGACATCTGATATGTTTTATAGTTTCTTATATATCAAAAACAACATCTGAACTTTGACATTAGGAAGTATGACAATTATGGATCTAACTTTCGGACATCAATTTACATCATATTATGATGACTGATAGCTAGACATTCAACTACCATTTTCACTAAATAAATTTTATAATATGAAAAAAAGAACCAGGCATGCGACGGAACACGGTATCAGATTGTTCATATTATACTATATTGGCATTATAAACCTACTATTCACGCATTGTCCGCAATCCGACGCAGTCGGATTGCCTACGTGGTGGGTGGGTTTAATGGCGTTTAATTCGATTTTTCCCAATGATAACTGACAACTCGACTTGAATGCTCACAATATGTTATTCGACTTTATACTTATAATCCTACAATACAACATTAGATTTCGACGTCGGAGGCGCAGGCATCACGTGATGTGATGATTGATAGCTAGACACTCGACTATCATTTTCGCTAAATACATTTTTTTATATACAAAAAGAACAGGTCATGCAATGGGAAACGGTATTACACCAGTTTAGGACTGATAGCTAGACACTCAATTACCATTTTTCGTTTTTATTTATTTACTTACAGTACTTTTCTTACTTTTTTAGTGTATGATTTCTTTCTAGACACCCGATTACAATTTCCGACCGAATTCCTGATAACACGATTTTTATACGACCCCCTCGAAGGCGCCGAAGGCGGCTTCCACCAGCCCAGAAATCGAGGCACACCGACCCCCTCGAAGGTTAGGTTAGGACCCCATCGGCTCCTTTCAAACCACCGGAGGTTAGGTTAACTAAAATTGTGACTACTAGACTTTTTACGATATTTTCTTTACAGTCCCGTCTCCGACCTAGGGTACTCACTTAGAGCGAATATCACTTAGACCGAATTTCACTTAGCCCGAATTTCACTTAGACCGAATTTCACTTAGACCGAATTTCACTTAGACCGAATTTCACTTAGACCGAATTTCACAGCAGAGCGAGGCACATCTAGTATAATATAAAATATGTATAGATGTTACATCTGAAAATGACGATGGTGACGATGATGCTATAGCCAGGGATAATAATATGACAAATGAACATATTCTTAATAATATAGTGCAGAATTATATAACTGAACCTGAAGATGATGTACAACAAGATGATCCAGAGATTTTTGTAGTTGATTTTAATAATATTTCAAATTATAGCAATGGTAAAATACAAGTTTAAATAATCTTATTATTTAAAAATGGAATTTTATTATAAAGTAAAATAATTAATTTATCAATTTGTAATGATGTTTAATGTATATGTAATATTTCATATCATAATTTTAATGAAATATAATTTTTTATAGATTCAAATGATGTAGATATTTTAAGTTATGTATCTGATCAGCAACAACAAGAACCACTTGTTTTGGAAGGTATAATTTTAATATATTCATTTCAAAATATAAAACTTGTTAGTGATGCATTCAGGGGCGGATCTTGGATATTTTGATAGGGGGGGCACATATAAATTGTATAATGATTCTTTAATGATATAATTAATAATACATACTCTTATTTTTAAAAAAAAATTGGTAATAATAATAATAATAAGAATGTTGATTACAAAATATCACACACCATAATAATAATTTATACATATATGTAGCCATTAATAAGTAAATAAGTAAAAATATTTGTATAGGTTCTCATATTGCCTCATAGGTCGAATTGAAGTTTTCGTTTATGTTTTTTAGCAAACACATCTAATACTTCTTCCGGTTTTACTTGAATATCTTTATTTATATGCAACATTGCTAAGCCGTTAAGTCTTTCCTGGCCCATTGTCGATCGTAGGTAAGTTTTAATTCTTTTTAAAGAACTAAATGACCTTTCAGCACTTGCTGTTGTTATAGGTATGACACTAAGAATTGTTAAAAGACATTTAATGTTAGGAAACATAGATGCATATTTAAAAGCTTCCATTGAAGAATCAGCCTTTCCTGGTTTATTTTTCCAAAATTGTTTCCATAAATTTAACTCACCACGTAGTGCTTCAATACTATGAGGTAAATCTACTTCATATATCTGAGCCGCATTCAATATTTTATCGTCTGAATTTTCATATGTAAAATAATATTTAGGAATGATTAATTTTAAATTAGAAATAACTGAATCATTATTTTCATTAAAACGTGAATTTAGTTCTGACATGAGATAATCCAAATAAGGTAGAAAATAGTTAACGTGGTAGAATTCAGATAAATCAGTTGATTGGGGCTGAGCATTTGCACGATGACATTGTGTTTTTGTTACTCTTGGAATCCTTATATCAACGTCCATTTTTCCTGCAATTAATGTTGTTTCTTCAAAAATATTTTTAAATTCTGTTTTTGAATTTTCTCTTATGGTAGCTAATACATTTTTAACATTGTTGATCATTTCTATCGATTGTGTATAGTCAATATTAATACTCTGTAACTGAATTGATAGTGGAAGTGTTATGGCTAAAAATGTTGTTAATATTTTTAAGGAAATCAAAAATTCAAATTTACAAATAGCTGCAGATAGAGATTGTGCATTGCTTCCTGTATGGTTGCTAAGGCTTAATTCGTCTAATGTAACTATTATAGCTGGTAATATTTCCAAAAAATGTAAAATTCCATCATGTCTTTCAACCCAACGTGTTTCACACAACTTTTTAGCTTTTACTGCTTTTTGATGTGGAAAAAGTTCTGTAATTTTTTCATTCAAAAGTTGAGTTCTTAAAGCAGAATCCCTTAAGAAGTTATAAATATTAGTTATTATTCCGACTGTGTTGCGAATTGAAGGTACAGTGCTTGCTTTACTGAGCACTAAATTTAATCTGTGGTTAGCACAATGAGTATAGAATGCAAGAGGCTGTAAACTTGCAATTCGAGATTGTACTCCTTTAAACGCACCACTCATATTCGCAGCACCATCATATCCTTGTCCTCGAAGTAGAGCAAGATCTAAATTTTTTTCTTTTAATATTTGTAAAATGGTGTCAGCTAAATATTCACCAGTTACATGTTCAACCTTTGTAAATCCAAGAAAATGTTCCCGTACTGAGCATGTGTTTGAATCAAAATACCGAACACAAAATGAAAATTGTTCAGAAATACTTACGTCAGTCGTCTCATCAGCTAAAATACTATAAAACTTTGAAAGATGAACTTTTTTAATTATTTTATCACTTATAACATTTCCACAGCAATCAATTAAATCATTTTGCGTCGTCTTACTTATATAGGTAGTATTTTTGTTGCAGATCTGAAATGCTCTTTTAGAATTTGATCTCCAGCGTTAATACGAAATTCTAATAAAGCTTTAAAATTTCCTTTTTGGTTTTTGTTATAGTCATCAACAGAATATATAGAACCATCATCTCTATGACCACGTAAGGATATATTTTGTAGGCCACAAAATAGTATGGTTTCAATAATAGGGATTAATTTTTGCCTATTTTGTTCAACTTTACGTGTCATAACAGTGTCTAATGTTGTTTCTATATTTTGTATTTTGCCATTCATAACACTTATGAAATTATCAGATTTAAAAACACAATTCTTATGGTAGTCATTATTTTGATGGGCCTTAAAATTTTCTTTTGCTTTTTTGTAAAGAGATAATGGTATTGTAACTAATTTTCCTAGTTTTACACGACTACGACCTCCCTCATCGCTTCCAAATAAAACACATATTCTACAAAAAGCTCCTCCGAGTTTTTGGCTATAAGACAACCAGGGATACTCGTTTATCCAGTGAAGTTTAAAGGAACGATTTTTATCTCCTTGAGAAATTAGAGGAAAAATAAAATTTTCATGTGGAACCCACGGATCACGTAGTACATCATAAAGTTCGTCGTCTTTTATTTTATCAAATTTAAAACTACATAGTTACCAATATCTCTTGTATTTGAAATTTCAGTAGCAGGGGAATGAATTGAGTTGGATTGATCCACTTCATTTTGGAGCATAATTTCATTTTCAGACTTTTTGTTTACAATATTGTCATCTAATTTTGTTTTTTTAAAAAACGTTAATATATTTGTATTTTGACGTTTCTTCTCCATGATTTGGATTTATACGTATTGTAAGTTTTAATCCCAAATAAAAATAAATCTAAAAAATACAAATAAGGATAACGAATGTATGAAAGAAAATTACAATTTGAATAAACTATTTTTAAATTAATAACTTGGTAGTTTTCTATAGATATGATTAACAGCAGAACATATTATATATAACAAATACTTAACAATTTACAAATAATATAGGAATAGGTAGGTATAAGTGGCACCTTGTGGGTGCTGATGGTACGATTAACAGCCGACAACGACGAGCGTACACGCAGTTAATTTAAAAAAATAGAAATAAACTACCCAATATAGTAGTATATTTTACCGTATAGACGACGCTGCCTGTCGTCCACAACTTTAAAATAAGATCGCAGCTTAAACGTAATCACACGCACACTATCGCAACGCCTTCGCTTATAATGTACGTACTACGTATTCAGAGTTATTGCTGAATGCTCGTGTGAGCATTATCCATTATACTCTTGGTATATGATGGAAACAAATTTTATTTTAATTGTTAGCACACAATAAATCATATCCTAGCTATTTTACCATTTAAAAATTTGTATTTTTAATAAATGTAGAACCACGAGCCACCACTGGGTATAAGTGTCAATAAATATAACCGTAAAAATATGCGATTAATCAGCACTTGCGAAAAAAAACATATTTCAATAAGTTAATAAATGGTTTAATAGTGCCAATTTTGGTTGTATTGTTATGAAATTAAAAAATGTAATCTTACATTTAGCGTTGAAGCGTAGCTCTTCGTCTGTAGGAATTTCACAATTACACTATTATTTTATAAAAATAACTGTTATAACAATGCTGTGTGCTTGTGTGCAGTACGGTCAGTACGAAACTAAATTGTAAGTACCTATACCACGTCGTTGTCGCGGCGTCGCAGCGGTGTCGTGCGTTAAGATAATACAAGACGTGTACTCCGGGCCTAATAGATATAAATAGAGAACGATAAGATACTAAGCTGTAACTCCTTTTATCAGTTTAAATGTACCTAATTAATGATTTTACTAATAGTTACTATGTAGTATTATTCTTATTTATAACTATATTTTTTATTTATATGATACTCATACTAAAATAAAAATAAATGTCGATAGAAAATTGACAGGGGGGGCACGTGCCCCTGTGCCCCTCCCCTGGATCCGCCACTGGATGCATTACATTTTTATTATAGACAATGAAAATGTCTATATAATTCCAGAAGATTTGGATCTGATTGAAATTGAATACGGGGAAATAATAGCTGCAGAAAGGGAAGAAGAGAGACAACATTTACCATTTGTATATTATAATCGTAATGAACCATTGCAACCACTTCCACTAAACCAACAAACGTGTATAATTTGTACTGAAGAAAGTACACATGTTATAGTCCCTTGCGGACATAAAGTTCTATGTGGAAGTGAAGCATGTTTGGCAGGGATTCAAAATAACTGTCCAGTTTGTGGAGTTCCTCTCACTCTAGTTATGAGAGTAGGTATATGATTAAAGTTTAGTTGGTAGGATTATTTTTTAGTTATGACACAGAATAGGTGAAACCTAAAAATTCTGTGGTAATTCTATTTCACAAATTTCTTTTTAAAGCCATAATTTATTAATATTGTATTCATTTTTCTTTCATATATTATAACTATTTAAAATATATAATTAAACATATAATTGATTTAATTAAAAGTGACAAAAATTAATAAAATGTCTTTAACAATAGTTAAATTGTTAGTATTTGGTACCTAAAATACAATTATTAATTATTTAGGTTTTACTAGTAGATATTTATTTAATTTTATTAACCTACCTACGACCTACCTATGTAAAATTAATAAATGAACCTATTATAACATATTGTATATTTTTTAGGTACATAAAAAATGTTAATAACCGAGACATTATACAGTCGTAGTCAGATAACTTGGCACAGAAGAGAACCATCAATACTAAATAATTTAATTGTTTTGTAATTTGATTAAATAATATCCATTTTAAAATGTATAATAATGATTGTTGATTTATTGGTATATTGAGTTAATAACATTGAATATAATGAACCACTAATTATCAGTGTTGTGCCAATGTATAAAGTTATCTGGTGACTTACAAAATATTTAAATTAATAATATTCTGCTGTATGTAGTTACTTGTTTTTAACATAATACACTAATAAGACTAAAGGAATAATGCTATTACTGGATTCTGTAGTGGTATAGAACTAACATCTTGTAACTTGTAAGTTATACTAGAAAAGCCACCTATTACTAGTACACATGTTACTTGTCTTATACAAGTAATAAAAGTATTGATAAACACATAAAAATCATATCTGTGAAATCTCACTTCTTCGGACACTCTGTCGCTGAAATGTTGTCCATTATTCTGAGGCGTTCGCTCCTTGGTGAGTTCAGATTGTAGAAAGTTATTGGGAGATATTCGCTATTTTCAAGTGTTTCACTGTAGTACTAATTTCTAGTCTAAGTAGTCTAACTGTCTGAATGATTATTTTAATAGTTCAAAAATAAATAATTATTATTATAATTAATAATTGTACATAGTTGACACGGTCGTGTCGCACGAATACCGCGATCTCACCCGCTAGATACCCTTGCCTAGGTATCACCACTCGTTCGATAATCAATCGGGACACCCGAGAGATTAATCGAACCAGTTTCTGAGTCGGCGATGAGCCTCGAAGCTCCCGGCTTCGGCGGCGTTTTTGTCTGTCTTTAACCGCGCATTACGCTTCGTCTCCGTCCGCCGATCATCAGACCGCATCTGTCGCGACAGTCGAATATTATATCTGATATATATATTAAGATTATAAGTATATATTTTTACGAGGACTTTTCCTTGTCGTTATAACTTTTTCTTTGTGCAGTTGTGCCTCCGCACCTCCGGTGGTTATATTATTGTTATTATTATCCTTATAGGAAAACACAGTTTCTTTAATATTATTATTATTATATTAATTTCCCCTTTAATATCATATACATTTGCTGTTGTTTCTTTTATTTGTTTGTTTCCCTATTTTACTATTATTATTAAATCTGTGCTACGTGACATAGTAATTTGTAATTTAAATAATATACCTAATGATATCACCTTAGATCAAGGATATCACTGATAAATGATAACATACCGCAGTTGTTTCATTGGTTAATAACATGTTAGCATCGGTTAACCATAAAAATAATATATTATATTTTGAATTTTCCGATTAGTATCATTCCGCAATAAAATTTTCATATGTATACCAATCCTGTAAAGAAATTAATTAAAGAAATTTTGTCCTGAAAAGTACGGATCCTTACAAATATTAATCCCAAAAAATGGTGTCCAATACATTATCATACATTCGTTAAAGTTATTTCTTGATAAAATCTGTCCCGAATAGTACGGGTCCCGGTAATTATTATACTGTTTTGTATGCGGGCCCCCATAGACTTATATAAGTCTATTTCGATACCTCTCAACGCGTCACGTGTGGGAATTTTCGTATTGACGTTAACGAATCATTATTATTTATTTCATAGTATCAGTTAATATAATGTATATATATAATATTATATTATTATTGTGTACCATACTCGCATTGTAGTAAATATATACGTATACCTACTATACCTATAATAAATACCATCCTGTATCTAAATACCTACATTTTATTTAGAGTCATATAATATTTATTATACTATAATATTTAGTTGGGATGGAATCATTAAAATAAAAATCAAGAATTGCAGCAGTTTATATACGCCTAAACTCCATCTAATAATAATAACTATATAGTTTCGCATTTTCTTATGTGATTATTGCGGTACAAAATATGTCCTGATTCAATATAATAATAACGGCCAGTAACCAAAAAATATAATATATATATAGTGACGGCAAACATTTTATATTAGTTATTATAATATCTATATATATAAAAATTTCGTGTCACGATGTATATTCGCGATAAACTCCGAAACTACTGAACGGATTTTGATAAAATTTGGTAACCATTTATAATATGGTCCAACTTAAAATATAGAATAGTTTTTTTTTCAATATTTATTATTAATAATATGTGGCGAGCGCCGATAATATTCTGGAACTGATGATTCGTTGTCACAGTAAATTTCAAATTCACAGCAATAGACTAACATAACAAGTTATACTAAGTTTTATTGTTTTACCAACAGGCAACAATACAAAAACCACGAGATGGCACATTATTGTATTTTACCCACTGTAGTAAAAAAAAAATGACAGAACTTTGAAACTTAAGTGTTAGAAATTATAAACTTTTTATACACATCTCGCGGGGTCCGCAATCCACCACGTGTGGATTGCCTACATGATAATATACTGCTCTCATAATCATAAGAGAGTCTCACGGCAACGGTAAGCAGAATAACTCTAATATTATGACTTGAGTAACTCACTGACTGTCAAACGTAGAGCCTGAACAATGATAGATCGATGCTTACAATTTACACGGTACATTCGTAAAATCGTATCACAAATTTAGTGTGTAATAAGAAAGCATTTTTCAAAATTCGCATATTAAAGTGGTACTTTCACAAGATTTTTGAGAATCAAAACAGTCAATGAAAATGTCTAAGTTTTGAACACCGTTAAACCGAATAGTTAATAACAAACTAATCAAAATTCGAATCATATTATATAGAATTTGCATTTTTAACGGGCAACGAAGTGCACGGGGTCAGCTAGTAATATATATATATATTAATTAAGTACTTACCTATATAAAATATATTTGTTAAAATGATAACTAAACGATTTAAATATATTTCACAATGTATATATTTTTTGAGATGATAACTAAATGTTTTAAATATATTTCACAAAATATATATTTTTCAAGATGATAACTAAACGTTTCAAAAATATTTCAAATAATATATATTTTTAAAGATACTGTAGTAAGCCGACGGAGTCGTCTCACTATTTTTTCTATTTTAACTCATTTACATATACTACGAGGTTCTTCACATTTAAATATTTTATTATCATACTCGTAGCAATACGTAATTAAATTTGATGGCAATTTCCAAGAATCAAAGCGTATGGGAAAACACAGCCACAAACAACTTTTTCTTGTCCTTTTGACAAACAAGCCATGCACATAAATCATAGATGCGCACGCCTTGGTATAATAGCACAACAACAAGTCCGATCCAGGGTTAAGTGTCTTGGGCGCAAAACCACTTTTGTAGCTACAATGACAACATTCTATAACACACCTTTTTGTCCATTTCCTAGTCTCTATCATGTACAACCAGGGGGTACAGAGAACCATATAAATACAGGTCTCTGTCCGTCTTAATTTTTAGAATTAGTTTCACATCCACATAGAGCTAGTCTATGTCCAAATTTTAGATTAACTTTTTCTCGGGCAGCTACTTAACGTGCTGTCCTCAAATTCTTATACACTTGTTTTATTGTAACAAATTATAACTTTAATTTTAATAAACTCTTGTATTAACATTGTGTCTTTGTCTCACTTTTAAAACCCGTAATCTTTTCTCGACAACTTGATCCAACTGCAGATGTCAAGCACTCATTTATAAACGATAGTGAGAGATCACTACAATACTTAGGGCCGGTTGCATAAAGACCAGTCTGTAAATGTTTTAACGGACCTGTAACTTAATCACTCGTTAACTCGTTAACGGCTTGTAAAAAAAAAAATGAGTTGCATAAAAGATTATTATTATTTTGTATTTTATTGATAACCATAACTACCAAATAAATTATACCACATTTAATTTGATTACAATGATTGCTGATTATATTATCAAGTGTAAATTAATAATTTATAAATATTTTCGAAAAATATTCAAACATCGTGTATACTGTACCATTTTCTGTGCTAATATTTTTCGTTTTTACAATATCACTATATATTACTATATTATTATATAATAATATTATATTAAACGGCACGTCGTGTGTTTATTCGTTGATGATGGCTACGGGCGCTTCGGCTATCAAACGTTTGAGAAATAAAAACTTTACCGAAAAAGAAAAGGAAATGTTAATGGAATTAATAATTCCTCATAAGAACGTAATTGAAAATATTAAGGTATGTGTTTGACTGGTAACCTTATAGTTAATTATAAATTGCAATGAGATAATCATACTAAAAATGAATATGCATTTTAGACTGATTCTATTAACATAAAGAGGAAAACCCAGTCGTGGGAGTATATAACTTGTCAGTACAATAACAAGAACTCAGAAACTGGAAAAAGAACAGTAACTCAATTAAAAAATGTTTATGATATGGCAAAGAGACGAGCCAAAAAAGAACTGATTTCTGATAAAGTAAATTTTTATTTTATATAAATTATATTTAAAATAACCACTACTGTTTTAAACATAGGTTTCAATGTATAAATGTATGAAAGATATCACTGATGAAGACCAATTAGTAATTGTAGATTTAGTACAGTCATGCCGTTCAGAAATAGTAAGTAGTAAATAGTAAATAGTAATTATTAAATGCAAAAAAATATCACAGGAACTTTTATTTTCTATAAACAAATTATGTAAATAAAAACAGATAAGTTATAAGTATCTGCTAAACAATTTGGTAACTTACATAAAAACTCTAATCCAATTATAAATACCTGAATAAATGCAGAAATAAAATAAGCAACTTTTTAATGATACCTAATACCTATTATGAATGAAAATAATAATCAAAATTTGGTAATCTTTAGGAGATAATAAAATAACTGAACAAAAAACATAAAATATATTAACTAAAAACATAGAATTTTAACAATTTAATTACTAGGTTGATCTAAAAATTTCAATATCATGCAACATATATCTATTATGTTTTGGGAATTAATTGTATATTCCTTATGTAGGTATGTTCAGCATTGCTAAATTGCTTGATCCATCATTAATCTGAAATAAGTTTTAAAATTACGCAAAGCAGTTGATTATAATGTTTCATGTTTACTTAGTTAAATAGTCGTCCGTATCAACTAGATGAAGTATGGTCAAATATTACAGAAACATACAATCTTCATCAAACATCTGGTGTTAAAACAGTTGATGATATCAAACAAATTTATGAAAATTTGAACAAAACGACAAAAAAATAAAATAAAAATTATGTATTCCTTAATTTGGTTTGTAATATTAAAATAAAATAATAATTATGGTATTTAATAAATGCAGGTTGAAAGATATAAAACTGGGGGTGGAATGTACTCAAAAACTATGTCAGGTGTCAGTGAACAGGTTTTGGGAATTATAGGTGACCGAATAGAACCTCTTGTGAATCCACACGACAATGATTTTAGCTATACAGGTTGAATATTGGCTATTATTATAATTTACATAGACTAAATTGAAAATATAACTTTTGTTAAACAACTAATTTTAGAACTGATAGAAAACCATAATACAGACAATTTCAAAAATATCCAGGATGACAATTATAGTATGGATAATGTAGAAGTTGTTACTTTCGACAATGAAGAAATGGATGAGTTTAATGTTTCTTTAGAAGACTTAACATATGCTGGTACTCAACAAATCAACTGGGGTAAGCAATTACATAATAGTTATAGGTAACATAAACACAGATATTAGTTATGTGTATGTTCATTTATAAATTATCCTTTAGGTAAGATTTCATCAAACGAAAAATGCGAAACAGTTACATCAAATGCAAGTGTTATGCCAAAATCAAAACCATCCAACACAACTATTCCAGATCAAACATCTGCAAAAAAAAATAGTAAAAATGTAACTGCTTCTAAAGGACAATATCATTCAACACAAAAAACTGTTTGTGAAGGGTTACAAGAGTTAACAAAAAAAAGAACGAATAAAGTGGAAGCTAAAAATGAGTTTTTGTCAGAGTTGCAAGATATAAAAATTAAAAAAGCAAAATTAGAACTTCAAGCGGCTGAAATAACAATTAAAATACTAGATACTGAACTTGCAACTAAACAAATGGAAATGGATTAAAAAAAAAAACAATTACAACTACAAGAAGACATTTTGCATTTAGAAAAAGAAAAATTTGCAAATAACTAATTATTTTGTAGTAGGTACATATTTAGAACAAGCATTATACAGCTATATTAAGAAATGTAATAATATGTCTTTCAAGGGTTGACAACTTTAAACAGGGAGTTTATTATGTGTATTATTAATTATTATTATTATTTTATATATTTTATAAAATGACCATCTCTAGTGGGAAAATAAAGACTGGTATGTCCAATTACTTATTTGGATTCATTTATTATTTAATTTTTGTTTCAAAGTTTAGAAATAATTTTTATGTTTTATATTTTTTGTGTTATTTGTCTTTAGAAATACAAAGATGTTTATTGTTATTACAAGGAAATATTGTAATTCAGTTATTATTTAATATAAAAAAAAAAAATACATATAAATATTGTACATTTATAGGTTGTAGACAATACATGTGACGTCCTCTTAATATTATTTCTATTCATGAAAATACAGTGTCAATTAATGTTTAATACAATTAATATTTTAATCACTTTTATCTTCTCTACTAAGGCTGTGTTTCATTTTCTTAAAAATCCTATCTTTCTTCCCACCCTCACGATCCTTAGCACCCGAAAACCAACGGCTTAGTTGGCTTGAAATATCCTTTAGTTTTAAATTAGGGTCTTTGGTAGTAATGGTTTCTGAAATTAAAAATAAATCAATTGAAAAAATGAAATACAAAATATGAACAATATTGTATACCTAATAAATATTTGTATGATTGTGTCCCAGAAAAGTTCAATTTCTTGCTTCCATTTGTTTCTCTTCCAAAAGCACTATATAATAATTGTACTTCCTTCGAAATTATTCTTGGAATAACTGCTTTTAAACTTTCAGATAATTTATCTCCACTTTTAATGGAGATCAACATAAAACATTTCTAAAAAATAAAAAATAGATTTACAAATCAAATAAAACTGTGCAGTTTTAATAATAATTTTACCAGCTTTTTAACTAACTCCAATTAGTTTTTTTAATTCATTATCGAATTGTTGGAAATCTTCTAAGTTTAATTTGGGCATGTCATCTAAGTTTTCTTCCAGCATGATTTTGTTAATATCTCCTATATTATTGTGGGATGCAAATAAGTGCCTTGTTTGTTTGGCCTCTTCTGTGATTTTATATTCTAAGCTTCTTTTGACTGATTCTAAATTTGCTCTTGAAACATAAGTTTCTGAAGGTGGCATACCTAATTTTAAAAAAAACATTAGGTGAAATTGGTAAGTGGCATAACAAATAATTTTTTTTGTAGATAATCACTAAAAAGTATACTTATAAAGTAATATTATAATGTGCTTGGTATTGTAAAAAATTGAAGAGATATTAAAGTGAAAAAATAATGACCATACGCATGCAATGATACTTAATCTTATTATTTAAAATATAATTAAAAGTAGTATGCTAACATATTTTTAAAAAATATGAGGTACTTTGACCTAATTCAAGCACTGTATGTAATATCATTCTAATTTTTATTTAAACTATTTAAGCATGATAGAATTTTAAAATACATGTAGCAGTTATCGTATACTTTTTAGGAAAGTCTTAGAATATCCATAGTTGAAACTAAGAATATTTAATATCTTTTTAATAAGAATGCCTTAAGAACTTGACTGAAAATATACCTGTTATTAGTCTCAAATAATAATAATAAGACTGATCAAAAGATTAATTGGGATAGTTAACAGGAAAATCATAATATTTCTTAATTCTCTTTTATTGCATAAGTTTATATAGTGATTGTCTAATTTAACATTTTTAAATAAATGCATAATAACTATTTTTTAGTATAAGTACCCTGTAATAAATAAATTCCCTGTTGTTTTGATTTATAGATCCTCTAACATTAGGTACATTTATTTAGACAAATTCTAACAATGTTATTTTGGTTAATTATTAGTGCATTTAGTTATCACGAAGACCAACCCATACTAATATACTATATTGAAAATTAGATTGATAAAGTGCATAGTAAATTATTTTTCTCATTGTATATTTTTGTACAATATAATAATATAACAATATAACTTAGAGTAACTTGTAAGTTATGAAGCGAAGCTTCCCTAATAAGTTGTTAAATATCAATTTCAGCTTAAATTAATATCAAATATCTATTACTCCTAAGTATCAAATTCTTTTCACTTTATTAATAATTGTACAGGTTTGTGAACTACAGATTTTGATAATGTCAAAGAATGAAATGAAATAGTATTATAATAATGAACTACATATTGTTAATTTAAATTTATCCACATCTAAAACTATAGATTTCTATCATTTTAACTATTTAAGATTTGACTAAAACCTCTGTAGTCCATCACAGGACTTATGAAAAAAAGTAGACATCATAGATTTCATTAATAGGTATATATAATAAAAAATAATTGAACCCATAATACTACCTTGTGGTTAGGAATAAATTACAAATATTAGAATATCTAACTATAGAACTTATAGGTAATTGTATAATATTATAAATTATAATACATTTATGGGTTTATAATATAAGTACCTACCCACCTATAATTTAATTTGTTGCAATACCTACCTAAGCAATATTAAATAATTAATAAATTATGTACGGTTAGCTAATACCAATTTTATCATATATTATATATATATCCTATATTTTGCTCAAACTATTGAATACCTATTTAAATTGTCTCCCCGGTTAGTCTCTAATTAACTACCTACTTATCCAAATGTATTTAGTATTTACCACGAGATTATCTTTTAAGCATTACTACTAATACTACTACTACGTATAATATTTTTAGTAAAAACAATAAGTACTTACCGAAAACGTCTAAGAGATGCAATTATAAACAAAAAATAATAATTAAATTCGATTGAAGTAGGTATGTAAGTAGTTAATACTTAAAATAGTCACACTTTCACAGTTTTAACTTTCAACTTTCAAGTAACATGGTCACATTGGTTTGGCACTGTCGTCTGTCAGTTGTCACTCACACATAAGACTGTTTATAGAAACCATGTGATAATGTGCGATATAATGGAGCGGCGGCGGTCGTTCACAATGACTAATGACTCGTTGTTCGCGGGTATAGCCGTTATACGGTTTTCCCAACTGATAAATCGTAATAAAATAACAAAATGATTGTAGTAAACCCAATGCACCTGCATGGTGTTATACTATATTAGATTACATTATATTTAATTGGGATAGTTTATTAATACACCTGCATTATAAGCAATAGGCCAGAGATCAGAAAAACATAGTTTTTCTGTCGATTAAGTAATAATTATATAATTATAGGATATTACTATAATTATATCATTTATATAATAGTTATATAATTATTTATTGATGATTATGTAAATCATCATATCACTCTAAAATAGACTACTAGTCCCCTGCATGTCATTGAGAACTCATATAAATACGAGTAGAGTATTTAGAAGTAATCAGAAAGGTAGTACTATTCAAGAAGGTAGTTCACTCCAATGTAAGACTATTGCTCGTCGTGGACTTTGTCACAGCCACATCGCCGCGAGTTTACGGTCATTCCCAGTACTTGTAACTTTTACATAGCAGCAAGCTATTTTACTTATGTTTTATATTATTGTTTAATGTTTTATTTGTTAACTTAATAAACTTTTACTTTATTTCAATTAAAACAACAAGTGTTTTAATTTTCAATACCTACCTTTCTCACAACAACTCAAGCTCAACCACAGAACGTGCTACGTCGTTTAAATAATTAATTTGTACGAAGTCGCAGTGTCCTGCACAGCGATCACTACACAAAATTGGTGTCAGGTGTGGGGTCATCTCAATCGAGTGAAATAAAATTATACAAAAATTTTAAGTAACTTGAGACCCACCGACGAACCACGTTCAACGGGACAGCACGAGTTATCAAGAAGGATCAGCAGTCAGAACAGGACAGTTCAAGGACGCGGTCTTTTCAAGCCAGCAAGGCAGCTCAAGGAACCAAGTTCACGGAGCAGCGCAACCTCGCCAGCAGAGCGTATACAGGAGCGCAAGTTTTCAACTTCCGAAGCAGAGATGAGCAAAGTGTAAGTTATTTTTATTATCTTATACTGTCAAATCTGTGGGAAAAGACTGAGGGTTATACTCAGTAAATGTATTTGAGGAGTAAGGGTTCAAGTGAATCGGACCCAGCCTTAATAGCACCAGTATCAGCAGATTCTGGTTTAACCGATACGTTGAGTACCGAAAATACCGACGAATCGACGAGTGATTTAATAGACCTTAACCGAACGTTTAGAGGGGAGATAACAAATATGGCAAATCAATTAGATTTTATTACAGCCTTGAGATTTATTCCAGAATTCACAGACGGAAATGAAACTGATCTAGCATCATTCATTGCCCGATGCGATTTCGTATTTTCGAAAATTCCCGATGCAATTAAATCTGATATTTTAGACGCTGTACTTACTCAGTTAAAAGGTAAAGCTTTTGACGCGGTTAGATACAGGGAAATTACATCTTGGGAGGAGCTTAAGGCACATCTTAGAACTATATTTGGAACATCTCACTCTGTGCAGTACTTACAAGCACAATTAAGTTCGATGAGACAGGGTCAGAAGGAAATGGTAAAAGATTTCGCGCAGCGCATAGAAAAAACCTATCACGAATTAACACACGCATTAACTATAGGAAAGACCAACAATGAAGCAAAAATAATCGCGCAAACGGTACAGTCGCATGCACTCAGCGTTTTTATTTCCGGCGTGTCACAGGCCATTCAAATAATTTTACTAGCGCGTAATATTACTAGCTTTGAAGAGGCCATATTAATAGGTATCGAACAGGAGAAACTTTCGGTATAGGAGGGGAAGCCTCAAGAGTACACGAAAGTAATAATAAAAACCATTTCAAAGGGAAATCTAATCAAACGGGAGAAAAAATTGATAAAAGTAAGATTAAATGTTTCCGTTGCGATAAAATGGGTCATTACGCGAATGAATGTAAAACACCTGAACAAAATATTACAAACAAAACCGATGTTAAGAAAGAATATACGGGTCAAGTAAGATATTGTAAATTTTGTAGGAAAAATAATCATGAGACCAACGAGTGTAGGAAGCTTAAAAGACTAACCGAGGGGGAGCCATCCGGTAGGTAGTTCAGGCGAAAGCTCGGGGTCAGATAACCGAACAGTCGGTGATATCAAGAATAATATACGCGTAATTACACCGATTCATGCGGAGCATATTTTATGTAGGTCGATCGATTTCGTAGGAGATGAGCATAAATTTTTAATCGATAGCGGCGCGGACATGAATATAATAAAATTATCGGAACTTAAAAACTACGTAATTGTTAACGAAACGGAAAAACGTAGTATTAAAGGAATAAACGCGACCGCAACACGAACAATAGGAACCGTCACGATAGAAATATTTATTAAAGATCAAACTTTTCAAGTAAAATTCGACATAGTCTGTGATGATTTTCTAATACCTGGGACAGGAATATTAGGCATAGCTTTTCTTAAAGTCAACAAAGCAATCATTGACATGGACAAAGACGTTCTAATTATACCTGAGTCGTTCGCGCAAAACAAAGTCGAACCGATAATCATACCTGCGCGTAGTAATTGTGTATTACGAATAGAAGCGGATGAATTAATTAGCTCCGACTTAATAGCGATTAAAAACACGAAATAAACGAAGACGTGATAATAGCGAATAGTTTAAGCCCCGTTAAAAATAATAAAATTATAAGTAATATAATTAATATATCGGAACAACCGTTTATTATCGACGAATTGACCACGAGCCATTTTAAATGGGAACCGTATACAGATAAGCTATTTGTAATTAATCAGCCGAGTAATGAGCGAACAGAGGGCAAAGGGCAACCTGGTAGGCTCCGGCTATTAAATGAAACGATTAAAACTGAACATTTAAACGCGGAAGAAAAAAAGAATATTATTAGTATATGTAATGAGTACTCTCGACATATTCTATTTGGAGGGGGACAGTTTGACGGCAACAGACGTCGTCACGTATAAAATTAATACGCCGCGTATTACAAAACCGATAAATATAAGACCATATCGTATTCCGTGGGCATATCAAGCCGAAATCGAAGAACAGATAACGAAAATAAAACAAGACAACATTGTTCAAAATTCCGTGTCACCATTTAACTCTCCGTTAGTAATAGTGGAAAAGAAAATAGGCGATGACGGTAAACAGAAATTACGGGTATGTGTAGATTTTCGAAAATTTTATATACGATATACTTTATTGTATTACAGTATGGTATGGTTACTTTTGGGAATACAATTGGCAAGGGCACAATTACATTACCAAGACAATCAAATACGACAGACATCTGGAATATATTATGAGAATTTAGGACCTATTAAAATCGTAACTAATACATGGGATTTAGCGATTTCTCTGGATACATCCTGTTATAGGGAACAATGGACCGTTTTTGAGGATCGTCTGGAAAAAATAAAAACCATGTGTACTGAACTTACCAAGTGGGAGGACCTAGGAAGCTGTGAACCCATGTTAACGCACGCGAAACTTATGAAAAAGAAAGTATACGAACGTAGGGAGCTTTTGTTAGGCTCTGTTGAAGCGCGATCGCGTCGCGGCATTTGGCAACATGTTACACAAGCGGCACAGATACTTTATGGGTTATGTAATTTAGAATGTATGAAAAAATTTGATTTTTCTATTTATAAATTAAAAGATTCTCAGTTTGACCAAATAAATCTTATAAAGGAAAATATAAGGGTAATAAATATTAAACATGAAATATACGAACAACGTATTACGCAGTTAAATGAAACGCTTGAGCAATTTTTGAATATATCTAATACTTTATTGCCTAAACTAGAAGCTGATAAAATTAATAAACAATTTGTGATCATTAACCAAATTATGATAATACAAATGATGAGGGTCAACACTTTAGTCGAGATTATACAGAGTGCAAGGTTAGGTCAAATACACCCAAGCTTAATAAATAACAACTTTGTTGGAACAATTTAGAGACATTAAACTTGTTCTACCTAGTGGGACCAATATGCCACTGGAGGTAGAAATAAATAATGTTTTTGAGTTGGTAAAATTATCAGATTTGACAGTGTATTATAATAGAGATAACCTTGTATTTATTTTAAATATTCCTTTAGTGTACCAGCACGACTTAAGTTTATATAAATTAATACCGTTACCGGTATGTGTTGCTGATAATAAAAAGAAATGTATGTATATTAGACCTAAGCATGATTTTTTAGCTGTTACTAAATCTAAGGAACTCTACTCAACATATGACAATTTTAACCCTGCAATTTGTAAAACTGCTCATGAATTTCTGATATGTCCCGAAACCCATCCTTTGCACCCCAGGAGTATGAGACCTGTGTGTGAAATACTCCTGATGCAGGAACCTAGGGAGGTCCCAGAAAGTTGTGAGATACGTTACGTGGAAATGGCTACGACAGTCTTCCACAAATTGAGGCATAAAAATGAGTGGTTATATGTTACCAATAACGATTCAGTATTTGTCACTTGCGAAGAAGAGAAAGAATCGAAAAATCACATATTGGAAGGAGCAGGCATCATCGCCCTTAACGAAACTTGTCGTGGATATGCCAACAGAGATGTCCTTATACCCGGACGCATTTCCGGAAGAACGCAATATACAGATTTCATTCCAACATCAATACTCAAGGAGCCCAGCAGCGACAGTGGAAACGACCAGTTTGTCAAAACAATGAAATTTCAGCATATCAAGACAAACCAAATGAGTGATTTAAACGAGATTACAATCACGCAAGAACAAGCTGCGGAACAGCGACAACATAAGATGTTATACCAGCAAATGGAATCAAAAATGTATGTGGTTGTTGTTATAGGAGTAACAACAATTATCGTTATTCTAGTAATCAGTTGTACAATATCATTGTTGTTGCGACTGATAACAAACAGAACGAAGCAAAAATCATGTGAGGAACCACTCCAACTAGAAGAAAAGTGGACACAAGTCAATACCAATGACTTGCTGGAAGCCACAGCACCTAGTGAGAGATCGTTAGAAATGGTTCATGAGGAAGTGACTGAGACATCCTTTTCATTATACCCAAAATTAAAAACGTAGGATTTGTTTTTTTGTTTTTTTGTTTTTGTTTTTTTTTGAAAGTCGATGGACTTTCATCTTAGAGGGGAGGAATGTAGTAAACCCAATGCACCTGCATGGTGTTATACTATATTAGATTACATTATATTTAATTGGGATAGTTTATTAATACACCTGCATTATAAGCAATAGGCCAGAGATCAGAAAAACATAGTTTTTCTGTCGATTAAGTAATAATTATATAATTATAGGATATTACTATAATTATATCATTTATATAATAGTTATATAATTATTTATTGATGATTATGTAAATCATCATATCACTCTAAAATAGACTACTAGTCCCCTGCATGTCATTGAGAACTCATATAAATACGAGTAGAGTATTTAGAAGTAATCAGAAAGGTAGTACTATTCAAGAAGGTAGTTCACTCCAATGTAAGACTATTGCTCGTCGTGGACTTTGTCACAGCCACATCGCCGCGAGTTTACGGTCATTCCCAGTACTTGTAACTTTTACATAGCAGCAAGCTATTTTACTTATGTTTTATATTATTGTTTAATGTTTTATATTGTTTAACTTAATAAACTTTTACTTTATTTCAATTAAAACAACAAGTGTTTTAATTTTCAATACCTACCTTTCTCACAACAACTCAAGCTCAACCACAGAACGTGCTACGTCGTTTAAATAATTAATTTGTACGAAGTCGCAGTGTCCTGCACAGCGATCACTACATGATGTTTATTTACCAGCTATACGATAATAATATATCATTACTGTAAAAATATTATATTATAATAATATATATATTAATATATAATATATATAATTAAATACAAAATACAAAATACAAATCATACAACTTTTAACGAGTAATATAATGCTTATAATTTATAATACAACCATTGATTTTAGAATAATTTATTATGAATAACAATAATATCTACACTTACCAAAATTTGAAAAAAAATTTACTTCACTTGACTTAAAATGCAGTTGTAAATTGATTGGTTTTGATGAAATAGGTGTATTTTTCAGATTTTGCAGTATACACACAAAAATATTTAAATAAACAGTCACTACAGTATAATATAATATAATATTATGTGCACACAATTTAACCAATATGGCAACATAATTTGCAAGTTATAGTATGTGCATTCATTTTTCCGACATCGATTTTGACTTTAAATAATATCAAAAGTCAACACTAAATAAAATAAAATAATACTTACCGGAGAAGTATGAATAATTAGTCCAATATAAGGCTATATATCCTAATAATACCTACCAATCGTATTGTAATTCGTATCCACATAACACTATAACAGTATAACAATAACATAACTCATTGTATAGGTATACCTATAACCTATATATCAGACATCCAAAATAATTATATATTATTATGTTACAAAATTTAGAGTAAAATGTTATTGTGGCTACATAGTACATAACAATATTATGTTATCATAATTTATGTCAAGCCGTTCCAGTTTTATGTTGTTAGCTTAAATATTATATTAGACTATTATAGAGCGAATTGACCTAATTTTATATACCTATTTATATAGTTTTTGTTTTTAATATTTTATTCTGATATACCTATCGATATACATTAATAAATAATGAGCTACACGGCTTCTTATACCAAAAAAAGTTCAAAATAATTTTTACTTAAAAAGTTAAACGGACGTATACTATACAAGGAAACGTATGGTTAACGAAAAATCACGTAATGCGTTTTTTTTACTTTTTGTAACTCCGATTACGGGTGAAATATAGTCGTACGCACTTCAACCGTAGATCCTTTTTAAATCATCGTACGCCAAAATATACCAATCTCGATTTTCGTAGTGATCGAACGAAAACCCAATATTAAAAAAACCACGTAATTATGTAATTTTCTAATTAAAAAACACACGAAAAATCATAACATCCGAATAAAAAGTCGGATAACCTCGATATTGGTACCTATCGATCCAGCTCAAAATCCACTATAACATCCGACTACTAAATGGCTCACCGCACTCTAAATCTAAGTTTCAATGTCAAAAAAAAAATAATAACATGCATTTTGAACTATTTCGAAGCCCCAAAAGACGAGGGAAAACGGCTCCTATGGTCTCGACACAAGACACTGAATTTGATCACCGACTACCAAACTACCCAAACATCGAATATCAGAAACGTCGTACAAAAACTAAACGTCTTCCAAAATACACCAGGGGAGGGGGTCCGAGGACCCTCGACTCCAGGAGTACGTTTTAGATGGGTTTAAACCAACATTTTTGGTGAAGAAACGATCCTCCTAAGTTAAAACCCGGCCGACAAATACTTAACTCAAAAAAAGGAGGAGGGGAAACTTGCCCGTGTATCGCCAACGTTGGCACAACTACGACAAACACTGGATGGCCCTTTCTCGCAATTGAAACATAGACCGTAATATGCCAGTACTCCGCCAACGTTGGAACAACTATAACTTACACTGGCTGGCCCACGCTCGAAATTCATTTAGTGCCCGTAGTATGCCAGTATTGTGTCAACACTGGCTGCACACTGGTTACCAGTACTAGTTTTTCAGTACTGGTGTAGTACTTGATAAAATTATGGCCAGTACTGTACCCGTAAGGGCCAGCCAACTGTGGGGTGCCAGTACAGTCGCAGTACAGCGCCCTTTGTGATTGTCGGCATAAGTCATAAATTTCCGATTGGGCCGTTAACGTTAACAGTCGTTCAAGCAACACCCATTTTTTTTTAACGGATCGTTAGTGTGTTAACAACTCTGTAAATCGCTAATGAACGTTAATGCAACCCACCCTTAGAAAATATACTAAAGACATTTACTTAAAAATATTTTTGATAATACAATCATAAAATGTTTTTAAAATATAATCATCTTACAAATGGTGTGTGGGTAAATACATATATTATGTTTGGGAAGTATTAAGAACACCAATATCATAGACACGGAAAATACGTATATAATAATAAGATGCAATTGCACAATATATATATATATATATTAGGGTGACCCTTATATAATAGGGGGTAAGGAAAGTTAAATATTTTTAATTTCTCACCCTCCCAATTTTTTCATTACCATACGAAAGTTATGTGGGTTAAATTTGGTGATGATTAATAACCCCCTTCAGGTGCCGCAAAAGAGTTGAATATTGATAAAAAGGGTAGTTTTAGGGTTTTTCTGATTTAATTCAAATTATATTGCGTTAGACATAAAATTGTATAAAATCTAAATTGTAGATTTAGATATTGGCTATAAAAAATGGTCTTACAAAATTTCTGGTAAAACCAATATTTTCTGTGAAAATTAGAATAAAATAAAAATTATTACCTTTTTCTGAAAAAAAATTGAAATTTTCAATATATTTTCTATATGATTGTTTTTGCGATAACATACTTACAAATCTTCAAAGATGAAATAAAATAAAATTGTTTATAACTAATGTACTAATGCTAATTGTACAATTATTGTTTTACATTAAGAAATTAATCTTTAAGTATACAAAATATTGAATTAATCTTAAAAAAAAATAAATCATTTACCTACACAAATATATATTGAATATTAATGTCATTAAAAATAAATAGTAGTTCAATGGAGTAATAGAATGTGAGAATTAGATTCGTTACATTTAAATAAATTATCTATTAGTTATGAACGAATTAATGTATTTTTTTTACAATCAGGGTAATTTTTTTTATAATCGTTTACAACTTGTAATAAAAATTGTTTTTGATTTTCGTCTTTCGTCAATATACTATTGTATTCTTGAATTAACTTAACGCCACTTTCTGCAACATCGTTTATGACTGATAACTCTGTTAAAATATTAATTCCTTTTTTATAGTCTTCTCTGTCTTTCCAACTATCCGGATGGAAATCTATAAAATCGGTCGAAATTTTAAATCTTGAAAAAAAGTTGACTGTCTCTGGTGATACAAATTCATGTAATTCTTTTTTTATAAATGTTTTTATATCCTCTTTACTCAAAACAATTTTATTAATTGTATCATCATTGTTGTGGATTGATTTAAGTGCTTCGACCATTTTAATTTTAATTTCGGTTGGCATACGAAAATCAAAAAATGACATGGCTATACTTTCCGGCGCACAGTGGGATATTTTCATAAAAACCTGGCCAAAATATAAATACTAATTAAAAATCAATTTTCTTAACTTTATTTAATTATTTATATCATGTTATTTTAATAGAATAATATTATTTTACAGATATCATAAAAATTAAATTTTAAGTCACGTTTCTGTTGAATTTATTCACTCGACGACGTGGAAACTTCATTTTCACTACTAATATCTGACTCTGTTCCTTTTGTTTTTATGGTTTTTATGTTGATGTCTGGAGGCAAAATCATTTCCAATACTTCTGGGTGAATATGTTTAATTTTTTTTTGAGGTAGTTGCCTTAGACTGGAAATTAATGGATCGGAACTTACTAAAAGTCTATTAAAAACATCCTCTAAATTTTTAATTCTAGAACATTTTCTTGAAAATCCTTCTCTATATTTTTTTATATCCTTATTTCTAGCTTCTTGTGACTCTTCCGAAAATTGACCAATTGGTAATATTGACAGTGCCTCAATTATTTGAGTTCCATGAATTAATATTTTGTGAACAGATGTTGGCATGTTATACCATGGATACTTGTCGACAAATTTTTGTGCAGTTAATATACAGTAATTATTAAACTTTTTCAAATCTATTTTGTATCCACTAGATATTGTTAGTAATACTATTTTAAAACGATTAATTATTTCAATATCTACTCCAGTAATAGATGACGACATTTCTGTATTTTCGAAAAATCGCCTCGCTGTGTTTCCGTCATTTGAAGTTCCATAACCACATTTAGGAATATCAACCAGTAGTCCTAATTTAGATTTAAAATCTTCTTGAATCCTTTTCTTATTTTCCAAAACTTTTCTTTTCTCTTCATCTCCACGCGCTTGCCACTTTTTGATACCAATTTTGTATGACAAATGTAACAAACACTCAAAAAATCGTATCCACGCATGCAAAATTGAAAGCCCAAACTTTAAATTTAAATCATTTGTTTTTATATCTATCATTTTTTCAATTTTATTAAAATCTTTAGATGTACTTCCACATATATAACACTTCATTGCAGACTTAGTTGAAGTGACTGAGTTACACACTTTACCATCAATCATAGTAAACATCAAAATATGTTTCACCATGATTTCAGTATCGTTAAAATGAAAAATAGATGGTTGAAGTTTTTCTATTTGATTTTCTATACACACCTTTTCTTGTAAAGTTATGTCTACGGTCTCATGTATAAATTGAATTTTAATTGGTCGACAATATCTGGGTGATGAAGGACGGGGATTTTGCCATAGTATTATCTTATTGGGGCCATCTATATCTCCACTAACTAATTGCAAAGGTACAACAGATGTAAAAAATATACTCGAGTCCGAGTCGCATTCACTATTAAAAACTTGTTTGTATTCACTTTGTTGAGAACTACCATCACAACCCCATTTGGAAATTAAATATAATTTTTCAAAATATTTATCACTCACTGAATCAATATACTACCCTGGCCCTGTGATTTTAAAATTCTTTGAGTAGTTATATCTAATAATGCTTGTAATTTCACTTCAGCACAACTTTCTGTTATTTGCAAACAAGATTTATCAGGATAACATTCATTTTTTGCGTATCTTAAAAGATGATATGCAGGATAAATATTACAACCATGTTTTTTTGCCTGTGTCCTAATTAAATTGTACTGATGCTTTGTCAACTGAGCCTCAATAAGCAAAGAAAGAGCTTCGTCATTAGAAATAACCTTAATTTTATTTTTACTGTCTTTATAAGATTTTTTGTACTTTGAAGCTCTTGTAGGTGTTGTACATGTAATATTTTTTATAACGTAAGCACTATCTACATTTCCAGATTTTCTTAGAGACATTTGAGCAGCATATGAAAGCATAGTTGGACTATATTGGGTACGTAATTGTTCCGTTTTTCTTCTTTTTGATCGATCACTACTATCATGAAATGATGTGGAAGGCCGACCTCTAGATTTGCCCGACTGAGTTGAAATCTTTGAAGGAAAATGTATTTCAGTGTCTAACCAGATTTTATTTTTTGATAGAAATATGTTCTTTTTTCTCTGTGATGATTGCCATTTAGATTTAAACTCACTAATGAAGTATGATAATAATTTATTTAAGGAATTTTCTGGACATTCTGTTAATGTAACTAAACGTTTCTTTAAATGGTCAAATCGTGCATTAAAATGTTTAGCATTAATTTCTTGCATTATATGAAATAATGTTCTCCGACTTAAAGACATATGATTATCACCAGATCCTAAAATATTATAATATTATAACATTAGTATAAAAATACCAAGTGTAGTTTGAATAAAAACAATTTTAATACGTTTAATCACATGTATGTGAATCAAAAGTAATTTACACAATAAAGCGCAAATATGCGCAATTGTTTTTTAATTTTTTTGAAACTGCATAACATACACTAAAAAAAGATAAGATTGTATGGACTCGGACTATCTCGGAAGTTTACTAAAATTAATGATGAATTTTGTGTTTGTATATTTTATTTTAATTCTTGTATTTTTTATTAAAATTGTATATAAAAATATAAAGATAAATTGATTTTATATTTTATTAAACTTAAATACTATATACATACCTCCAGGTAACGAGTTCATTTTTTTTTTCGTAAAAATAACTATACAACAAAAAATATCAGCTATGTTCTAACAAAACTTTTTGTACAGAATAATACCGACGTACGCGTCGCATCTGTAATGCCATACTGTGGAGTATTATTGCAATACAATTAATACTGGTAACAACGTAAAATATTACGTAATTGCTTTAATATTATCTCTATTAGATAAACTATCAACAATTATCATTCTAGATGCATTTTGAAATTTCTAATTTTGGCCAGGTTTTTACGACAATATCCCACTGTGCGGCGCAAGATACCATAAGTGTCCACAAAATTTATGTGTAGCTGTATTAGAAATAGCTTTATCTGGGTATTCGATTAATTTTTTTAAAAATATAAAGTCATTATAAGGTGCATCAGTTGCAGCAGGGCATCCTAAACCATGCTTCTACGTATATCGTAACTAGAAAAATACATATATCACGAAGTGCATTCTCTTCTCGAATATTAAGTTTAAATTGTTTTCGAAACATATATATTTTTAATGAATAAATTGCTTTTGACATCCATCTGGCATGGTAAAAAGCACCAGGATAGTGAAAAAATATACCATTTGGTGGGTTTTCACCTAGAAAAATAACAGTCAACTCTAGAAGTTCTTTATAATCATCTCTACATTGTTGTTTTTTTAAATTTTGTAAACAGAAGTCTATAATTTGAGATTTATTTGTTTCAACTATAGATTTTACAACTGCATCATTTATTCCAGTTTCATACTTTTTTAAATCAATTTCGGGCCAGGCTTGTTGGAATTTTTTAAAAATAGGAACATCAGGACCAATAGTATTTATTTTTAATTTAACTTCAAAAACACTTCTTAGCACTAATTCGAATATATGTCGCCTACAAGGTAAATATAAAAGATTTCGTCCTATCAGTTGTTCCAATATAATACAGGCACCGTTTAACCGACCTGTGTTTGATGCCGTCGTATCACAACATAAAGCTTGTACTTTATTTGTTACACCCCAATTATTTATAATATCAAATATTGCATTTGCTTGTTGTTCACCAGTACCACTTTTGAGCTTTGGAACACCAAGTAATTGAGTTATTCCCTCAAACGAAACAATTACAGGTAATCTATCTACTTTTAATTTTCCATGTGTAATATCTGGTAGAAGTTTTCCATCCCAATGTAAGACAAGAGACCCTTTTTCTAGCAAATTAAATTTGTTTTGAAGTTCAATCGTTTTATTTTCTCGAAATCTTATTCGATCACGTTGAATTGTTGATCGATTTATTATTAATTTAGAAACATCATTACCTAGGGCGTCAGCAGTTGATATTATTATGTGAACAGCATCGCGATCGCTCAACTTACATTTATCTAAAGCAGCGAGTAGTTTAGGAGTCATAAATTCTTTTGATCCTCTCTGTTTCTTACTACATGATGGACTTGGTGAACTTGGTGTTATGTCTTCTTCTTCTATATCAACCTCGTCATCAGTTGAACTGCCATCAGTATTGAAATCTATTTGTACGGTGTGATCTAAAAAAATTTAAACACACTTTTAATTAATAAAAAAAATACTAAATAGTACTTAATATATTTTATTTAAATTGTAAATTTATCAAAATTACTTACTTAATTGTTCAATTTCTATTTTCGATCTTTTTCGACGTTGTTCAATTTTATGTAAATTGACAAAGGCCCTGTTTTCTTTTTTTGCCAAATTTCTATCAGTTCCCAACATGCATCCCGGTCTTCCTTTTTCTCTTTGCATTAGTAAAAATTTTTTATCTTCCTCAATTTTCATCATATTTAATGCATTTGAATGAGATACATCAAATAAGTCATTTAATTTTTCCTTGAACTCATTGACATTTTTAGTATTTTTTTCTGATACCCTTTTAGCCGATTTTTGTAACTCTCGTAAGTTTTGATATAATTTTTCCAATTTTAAAATACAATGATGTTCATCTCGAACTGGTATTCTCGCTTTTTCCCAAAATAGTACTATTTCTTTAAATACCAATCTTGCGCTTTCTCGCAAATTCAATTTTACATGTCTCAAATTATAAAATAGCACACTCAAAACTTGTTTTATAGATGGTAACTTACTGCCAACGATTTGGTTATTCACATTTCCAATTAAATATACTTCATCATGAGTACGTAGAACAACATTTGATGATAATGAAGCCATTTTATAATAAATATTTAATACTAATTTATAAAACTATTCACTTTTTAAAAAATATTATTCTTAAATAAAATAATGTAAGGTATCACGATTTATGAACATTGCACAACGAACAGTACATAAACAGTAATAAACAGTAATGCACGAAGTGACAATGTCTAATAACTGAATAAGAAAAGCTCGATAAGAAATATACAAATACAATTAGATTTGAATTTTATTTTATTTTTGTTATCAACAAATAACGAGATTATTTATTGTGTAGAAATACCCAAAACAAACTTAAACCGATAAAGATATAATATAATGATGTTCGTCACGTTTCGTTACACTCTCGTAATAGAGATATATTAAAATCTTGAAATTATTCGATTTTGTAAAGAAGATAATAATTTTTAATTTATATTATTTTCCATAGAAAATAATAGATTTATAAGAAATTTTGTAAGAACATTTTTTATAGACAATATCTAAATCTACAATTTAGATTCTATACAATTTTAAGTCTAACGCAATATATTTTGAATTAAATCAGAAAAACCCTAAAACTACCCTTTTTATCAATATTCAACCCTTTTGCGGCACCTGAAGGGGGTTACTAATCATCACCAAATTTAACCCACATAACTTTCGTATGGTAATGAAAAAATTGGGGGGGGGGGGGGGGAGAAATTAAAAATTTGAAAGTTCATAAATAAGGGCCACCCTAATATATATATATATATATATATTTATGTAGTGGTAAGACATAATGTATCTAATTAAAAAAAATATTAAAAAAAATAAAAAAATTCCAATGTATGGTACTACAGCACAACAAACATTTATTAACATGTGATATAGGTATACAATATAATTTAGTTGTACAAAACGTATGAATATATATAAAATAAAAATGAAAAAATGAAAAAATGAAAACATATAGGTACGTGTTGTATGCGATTTAATGAATGTTTTACGGTGCGTAAAAAACAATTTTTATACCTACGTAATAAACGTTTAAAATCATTTAACAAAGTAGATATACAACGATGTATAACATAAATAGGTAAATGCAATGTGTACGAGATAATGAAATTTTGAATTTGAAAAACATACAAAACCATTTGACATTAACAGTATGAGTGTTTCAAGAGTACGTTGCTTTGAGAAACGTTATATTAAATAGACAATTAATGTAAGCTTTCTTACACACGAATTATACAAATCTAATTATTACAACTGATTTAAACGAAAAATTCGTCGCAGCACAGAAATGGTTTAAGTGTTTGAGATTCGGCGTCTGTTTTCAACTCAAACTGTAGTCGATAAGATTAGGCGTTAGGATTCCGTGATAGGTTAGGCCGGTTAGGGTGACCGCACACTGGTAAAGCAAAACTGCTTTAAAGCGACTAAAGTCGCTTTATTATGACTAATCAAAAATAAAACCTTTATATTTTATGGAAAACACGCACACTGATAAAGTGTAGTCAAAACAAAACATTTTTGTCTTCAGTCATGACTAATATTATTTTATTGAAATAGAACGTGCGTTATTTTCATTAGTCATTATCAAGCAGTCACTGGAGAATTATATCAAAATTATGCCAAATATTATTTATTTATGCTAAATCGTCTACAATATAAAGGTAATTATACATTATATATTATATATTATACATTATACACTATATCTACTTTATTTTTAAGTAATAATTTGTGAAAAAAATATAAATATCTATAACATTTGTACCAACTAAATATTTTAACTATAATATAATAGTTATTAGTTCAAAATATGTTAGCATATTTATAAGCATTATTTTACTTTATTCTGGGATTTCCACAAAAAGTTTTTCGAGCAGTGAAAATATCTATGATTGCACATTATTTTATTCAATAGGATTATAATGTCGATTGAGCAAGAAATGAACATCGAAGATTTAATATCATTAGTCCAAGAACGTGTCTTTATGATTACAAACACAAAAATTATAGCAACAGAAACATACAGGAGCAATTATGGAAAGAAATATCGAATATTCTTAAAATACCAGGTCTTTATATTTCTATTATAATATTATGTTATTATTAAAATTATTATAATATGTTATTTTATTATATTTTTTTATTTTTTCTACTCTACATAAATCACGATAGTAATAATAATATAATAATTAAGTAGGTACTTAAAACAGTTATTAATTGATCAATTCTTTATTATTTAATAATTTTACTAAACAGTGTATATATTTTGCCAGGATACAGAACCTTTATTTGAATTAAAATATTCTGTAAATATATTTCGAAGTGATATTGCTGCTGTGGAAGATCTATTATTAGAAGATCTAATTCTACTGATATCTTGTTCAATTATATCATTCTGTTCTTGAGAATTTATAAACTCTTGAATATCAATACAATGTTGCTCTCTCGTCATAATTAAGTTATGTAATACACAAATAGCTTTTACAATTTGGGTAGCTTTTTCTGGGCCAACCACAATTTTGTTTTCCAACACTTTAAATTTCTTAACCATAATTCCGAATGAGCATTCTACTATTCGTCTTGCCCGTGACTGTCGATAGTTAAAAATACGTTTTTCGTTTGTTAAGTTCCTACGCGGAAAAGGTCTCATCAGGCATGGTAATAGAGGGTATGCTTCATCCCCAACAAACACAAAAGGATATTCTTCATTGATGTCATTATGAATTTTTCTTGGTGGTGGCAAATTTAATTCATTGTGTAGTAACATTTTACCAAAACTAGATTTTTTAAATATTCCACTGTCACTGGACCGGCCATAATCCCCAACATCGATTGTTATAAATTTTGCGTGAGCATCAACCACTGCTTGAAGCACAATTGAGTGAAAACCTTTATAATTAAAATACTCGGAACCAGCACATGGTGGACATTGAATAGCAATGTGCTTACCATCAATTCCTCCTGTGCAATTAGGAAAATTCCAAATTTTATTGAACTCATTTGAAATTTTTATCCAGTCTTCTTCTCTAGGCGTTGGCAAATAAATGGGTGATAATAATTTCCATATAGCAATACATACTTAATTAGTTATCAATCCTATTGTCGTAGCACCTAGGCGAAATTGGTAATGAAGACGCTGAAATCGCTCTCCTGTTGCCAAATAACTAAAAACATTAAAAAAATTTAGTTTTAAAAAAAATTAAATAAAACAAAATATAAATACAAATTTGTATTGTAATTAGTATCTAATTTGTTGATTAATTACAGCTAATGAATGCAAGGTAAAATGGACCACACTTCGAAATTCATTTTCAAGGCAGCTGCGTGAACAAAAAAAATTGCCATCTGGGTCCGGAGCATCATCAAGAAAAAGAAAATGGTATTTGTTTGATAATATGTTGTTTTCTCTGATTACGTGTTGCAACACAAAAAAATGGAAAGCAATTTGAATAGTTCCCATATAGATAACATAGAAAACGATAGTTTCGTTGAAGAACCTATAGTGCCAGATGCTGAACAAAATTTAGAAACAGTTGAACAAGAAGTGATTTCACAAACAATAGTTAATGAAGATGCAGAAAATGAAAAATCTAGTAATGAACCATTATTTAAAAAACCAAGAACAAATCGAAAAATGTTAGCCAGTGAAAGAGTGGTGGAACCAATGTTGGAATTTCTAAAGACAAGAACTCAACCAAAAAAATTAAAAATGAAATTGACATATTTACACACATATAAAAATTAATAACTTTAAGGAAGATTATACTTTTTTTAATTTGGTATTATCATTTTATTCAATGAGTTATATTATAGTTACTCTAAATTTAAATATGAATCTAATGTTTAAAAATTTAAAAATATTAAAAATACTCCACATTTAAGTATGAATTTTATGGTTCTAATTCTAATGGTAATTTTATGAAATGGTTAGGGCTTATGTTACAGGTTTTTCATCAAAATAATAAAATAATATTCTGCTGGTTGTCTTGATTCTGTTTTCCACTCTTGATTTCCTTGTTTTTTGGTTTGTGTACTTGTGGATTGTTGCTGCTATAAGTGTTTTTTCCTTTATATCTGCTTTGCTACTATTGACATTGTGCTTGAATCATCTAGCTGTTTATTTTGACTATCTAAAACATAATACGATTAATGTTTTACCTTTATGTCCCAACAAATTATAAAAAAAAGTCCAGTCCCTTAGTGTTCATTCATTTTTACGTTCACTTTTTTCTCCAGATTGAAACCTGCGTGAAAAATTTAGTTCATGTTTCATAGTATATGCGTGGTTACTGCTGTAGTTATTACTGAGGTAGTTCCTGAGTCTTTCTATAAGCGGTGTTGGTATTTATTGAGATTCCTGTATTTGAATACCATGATATTTTTATTCTATAATTAATAAAATACAAGGAGTTATTAAAAATGTTTGCCTTGAAATACGTAATAATAATAAGATAGAAATTATACTCAGAGAGGTGGGAAAAGAACTGGTGCAATGCACTATTTTTCTAAAATGTAAAAGTGCATGTTTGTATAGACTAATAATACAAAATGGTTTTTGCTAATCTAACAAGTTACGTATCAAAAAATTAAATAATATTCTGTTCATCACTTCAATTCCTTTTTTCATTGTGATGGGTTTCCTTGTTATATGACAAGTGTATTTATTGATGGGAGCTGCTCGACGGTTTTTTTCTCGTTTACTGCTTTGCTGTTATGGATTGTACTGGAATCACACAGCTGTTCCTCTTTTCTATCTGAAATTAAACATGAATTATTTGTATTCACTTACGTACCTTCATTTAATTTAATAGCTGATCATACTATATACTTTATTAGTAGAGTTGTTAAATTAAAAACTGTCTAGTCCCTTATTTCTGTATAATATTATCCGCGTCGGCGTATGTTAGTTTCATAAGAGTAATGTATTGTAGCTAAAGCTGTAATCAACGACGGCAATAGAATATCATTTACCGGAAATAAAAAAAATAATAAAAATTTATTGATGATTCTTACCATTTATTTACCTATTTTACCTGTACTTCACAACAATTATTCACGGTTGCTCATTCGGTGTTCATAATTTTGACTGGTAATTGTGTTGATATAACTTTTTGAAATATATTGTAGGCGATCAGGTACTGTCTCATGAATCTTAGAATATAATTTTTTTTTATTTCATTTGATTTTAGTATTGCTATATCGGTATTTTATTTAAAATATTACTATAATTTATCCGTTGTTATCATTATCAGTTATCAGTTTATCACTATTTTATATCATATTACTATAGAATTGTTAATTAATTATTAAAATAGAAACACATCAAGCCACAAAATCCAAAAAAGCAAGCATTAGTTATGCACTTCATACTTGTACACATTTCTAACTTGTAAATTTTTTGATCCTGGTCGCACTCCTTGAAATGGACATTTTGCATTTAAAGCATCAAACATATTATCGTTCATTCGTTCATAATCTCAGTGAACTTTATTGTTGCATCACAATGTTCTAGTCCAGGAATATTATGCTAAATTTAGTCCATCAGACATGGATTTACTTAGTACCTTAATATACAACAGTACCTCAGGGCTCAGAATAGATGAAATTTCTGTATTAAAGTACTATTTACTTAAATATTTTACATACCATCACAGCAAGCATGTAATCTCAAACACAAAAAAATTTTAAATAAAATTTAAAGTACCTATATCCAATTATAACATAGGTAGCTATTATATATTGATAAGTGAAAAATTATGATTTTTTGTAAATTATACTAGGTAGTTACTAAACATAATTTAATTGCTTGAAATTTATTATAGTTATACAAAACAATTACACGATGTATTATACAGGGTAGACATACCATATTTTATAATAAAATATAAAAAATAATGGAAATTAGATACCGTTTTACGTATTTGATATTTTGATAGGTAACAAATAATTTCATTGATTTTTTTTTTTTTTTTTTGACCATTCAAAATATAAACTGGCTCTCTTATATCAGTAATTAACATTCTTTTTCCATAATGCGTATCTACAATTTCGGGCAACAAACATTCCAAATAAAATCTAAAATAAAAAAAGTGGGCAAGTGAGTACCGCTCTGCTGTACATTAGGTGCCGTATGGATCATTATTATATATTATAGGAGTGTTAAATTTGAATCCAATGATAGTTATCATTGTATACGAAAAACGATTCTGAACGAAGATGATTTGTCAGCCTAGGATATAATTTCTAGTGGTTGGTGAAAAAGGTGGTTTAAAAAAACCAGCTTATATTAAAAAATATTTTGAAAATTAAATCACGTAAAGAAAACGCGAATCTTAATAACTGGTAAAATTTTCAAGTATCTACGACTTATACTTTTTGAATAATAACAAATATCAAATATCGTTTGAGGCTAAACTGTTATTTAACGCGGTTTTTGTAAAAATTTAAATTTCAAACACTCATAAAAATTTTTTGTCTGAATCCGGTAGAGTTTTTTTTACAGATATTTGAAGAAAAATGTATGGAAAACCTTGTACCAAATTTTCAAAACTTAGTTATAAAAGAAAAAAATTTTATGATTTTTCAACTTCAAAATTACTTGCAAATTTTCGCGTTTTCGACAGATTTCGTAAAAATTTGAACTAAAAACGCTTATAAAAAAAAATTGTGACTAACGATTTTTAATTTTTTTTAGCTACATTAAAAACAACTCATAAGGAACCTTGTATTAAATTTTCAAAACTTTTTGGTCATCCAAAAATTTTTTATCGACACTTTAAAAAAAATTTCTCAAAAAAATCGAAAATTTCAGTGGTCTATAAATAACTCAAAAAAAGTCAAAATTTTTTGAAAATTTAACTATATACGGATACCACTGACATTAACATTTGGTGAAAATTTCAAGTATTTTCAGTGATTAGTTTTTGAATTACAACCATAAAAAAAAATCGATTTGGTCGAAAACTGGTTTTGCGTTAAAATTCCCGTTTTTCCGTCATTTTTTTTTGGTTTTTCCCGGCGCTTTTGAAAACTATTGGAAATTTTTTACTTTTGACCCCCCAAAGTACAAACTACATTCACTTCCTATCCGAAACAGGGTCCACTTTTTAAAATCGGAGCACTTTTACTGCTCCAAAACGTGGTGTAAGACACAAAAATAAAAAAAAAAAAAACACATATCATTGTAAAATCAATACATTCATCACTTCGTTCAGAATCTAAAAATAATGAGGATACACCCGAACTTTCTTTTTTTAAAAGTATTATTCCAGATTTTTTAAAATTAAATGATAAAAATCAACGTCAATTCAAAAAAATTGTATTAAATACCATTGATCAGCTTCTCGACAGCCAAGAAACGACGTATGAAATGCCAAGATACAATAATGCGCCACATTCTAATATTATACCTAATTTATCACCAGATCAGCAGTTAAATGCAAATCAACAACCGCAGCAATTTAATGCAATTAGTACATTGCGAGTTCTCCAGATTTTTCCTCGTCGGATAGTTCAAGTTCTTATATTTTGCATTAATACAGTTGATTTTTCATTATAATAAATTATCATTTTTAGTATTGTTAAAAATTAAGTATAATTAATATAACCTTATTAAGTGTTAACTCATTTTATTATAATAATAGTATAACAATAAAAAGTAATACGTTCAAGAGAATTCGCAAGTCTAAAAGAATTATTTTTATACTACCTGCTATTTTAAATTCTGAGTGGAGCGAAAAAATGAAAATGTAAAAAAAGTTGGACAAGTGGATACCGCTCTGCTGTTCAGTAGTTGTCAAGCATGACGTTGTAATGGATATGTTATATTTTAATTCAATGATAAATCATTGTATAAACGATTTTTTTTTTAAAAACACATCATTGTAAAATTAATACATTATTTCGCTATGCTCCGCTCAGAATCTAATATCTAATTATTTAGAATGTATTATTAACTTACCTCAATGTCACCAATAATTTCTCTTCTGGAGTGATACTTTTTTTGAAATTAGTATCAGGTTTTCGAATTTCATCGTTAAGTATTTCTAGAATATAATCAAACTTGTCGGTACTCATTCGTGTAAAATTTCTAAATTTACATTCGTCATTTCGAAGTTCATGAATAAAACATTTAATTGTATTGTTTTCAGTTCGTTTCAAGTTCAAAGGATGAACCCAAAGTTTTTTTTTATTTTCTTCCTGTTCAATTTCTCTTAAAAGAAACCATAAAATAGGAATAGCAACGTCCTCCTCATCGGACGACATTTTGACGACTACTTGATATACTTTGATTTGACTAACTATGTTTTATCTAGTGTGCGACAACAATGCTTTATTATGACTAAAAGCAAAATGACTAAATATGACTTACATTTCTTCAGTAAATTTTGCTTTACCAGTGTGCGGTCACCCTTAAGCTGCGGCCCCACTGGGAGCGATTTGCGTTTTTACGATAGCGTGTAGCGATTTTGCATTTTAGCGATTTTAACAAAAGTATGTAACTCATATGTAGTGGAGGCACTGAGATAGATAAGAATATACTGGAGCGCGGACTATGATGTAAAAACGGGCCGACGTATTTTTCGTTACCCCCCACTCCTGTATGGCACGAAATTGAATTTCCATACCAATAACATTGAAAGACTACACATTTTAACTTGACACAACTCTGGGATAAATGGTCGTATTACGTAAACTTTGGTATCAAAATTTTTGTTTTTATGTGTACTTCAAACTTGTATTTACAAAAAATAAAAATAAATACTTTGAACAACATTTTTATTAAAAACAAAATTGTCCACGCTGTAGTATACATTGTATAATACTCGTCATGCGATACCATATTATAATTTATATTATTTATAATTATAATGAATCTTGAAAAAAAAGCCCAGTACCAACTAAATACATTTTTTTAGATTCTGAACGAAGTGATGTTAGTATTGATTTTACAATGATGTGTGTTTTTTTTTTTTTTTTTGTGTCTGTGTACAGCATAACTAGTCGAAATAATGCTCCAATTTCAAACTATGGAGGTGGTTTCCGATGTAAAAGTGAATATCCTTGGTGCATTATAGAGGTAAAAAGTTAACATTTTCCAACAGTTTTCAAAAAAATCGGAAAAAACAAAAAAAAAAAATGACGAAAAAACGGCAATTTTTACGCAAAACCAGTTTTCGATCAAATCGATTTTTTTTATGGTTGTAATTCAAAAACTAATCACTGAAAATACTTAAAATTTTCACCAAATTTTAATGTCAGTGGTATCTGTATATAGTTAAATTTTCAAAAAATTTTGACTTTTTTTGAGTTATTTATAGACCACTGAAATTTTTGATTTTTTTGAGAAATTTTTTTTAAAGTGTCGATAAAAATTTTTGGATGACCAAAAAGTTTTGAAAATGTAATACAAGGTTCCTTATGAGTTGTTTTTATTGTAGCTAAAAAAAATTAAAAATCGTTAGTCACAATTTTTTTTTATAAGCGTTTATCCATAAACGCTAATAAATAAATAAACCATAAACCATCGTTTTAAGGTTCTCCATAAATTTTTCTTCAAATATCTGTAAAAAAAACTACCGGATTCAGACAAAAAAATTTTATGAGTGTTTGAAATTTAAATTTTTACAAAACCGCGTTAAATAACGGTTTAGCCTCAAACGATTTTTGATATTTGTTATTATTCAAAAAGTATAAGTCGTAGATACTTGATAATTTTTTTGGCCCTATCAAAATACTTGAAAATTTTATACAAAGTTCCTCATATGTTATTCTTATAGTGATTAAAAAGTTAAAAGATACATAGGCACTATTTTTTTTTATTAGCATTTGAAGTTCAAATTTTGAAGAAAATTCGTCAAAATCATGAATATTTGCAAATTATTTTGTAGTTCAAAATTCATAAAATTGTTTGTATTTATATTTAACGTTAAAAAATTCAACACTAAGTTTTCCATAAGTTTTGCTTCAAAAAGCTATGAAGAAAATTTTAAGGAAAAATGTTTTGGGCGTTTGAGTTTTAAATTTTTATGAAATCGGAATATTTGTTTCAAAATAGAATATATGACAATATTTAATTATAATATATTCTAGACTGACAAATCATCTCCGTTCAGAATCGTTTTTCGTATACAATGATACCTATCATTGCATTCAAATTTAATCTACCCTAGTCCGAGGTCCACCTCACCCCCTAATGTACAGCAGAGCGGTACCCACTTGCCGACTTTTTTAATTTTATAATGTACCTTTGCATCAATTTAATTATGTAACACTTTTTTTGACATAGGTATTTACAGGCCCGGATAGACCCGGCGAGTTACCGAGTTGAACTCAGTGGCCGCTTAAAATTTAGACCGACTTAGTAATATATATTCGAAAATATTTGAACACCCCCAAACTCTGTTACTCTTAACAGCTCAAAAATGTATATAAATATGACTTTATATTATTGAAAAATAGGCCACTAACATTTTTAAGGCTGGTTAAAGTTCTAAAACTCGGTGGGCTGATACCGTGCCTATCCGGCGCTGGGTATTTATAATATATATTATATAAAATATTCGTTTAATAATTTGTATATACATTTGTATCATAATAATATTTAATAGAATAATACACCAAATATTTTAAACTAAAGGTATAAAATATACATTTGAAGTATCTATAAGAGAGAAATCATAATAAAAATAACATAAAATAAAATAGATGTCATTTGTATATAATTTTAAAAAATGTTTAAAGGTGGTAAAAAATTTCAAATAATTGAAATAAATAAAAATAATTATCATAATAAAGGCATTGTTTTCTGATATTGTGCAGGCTAACTATTAGAAATATTAGAATACTATTAGAAAATCTAATAGGTACGCTTATCTCATGCATAGTATTCACTATTTTTGTTTTGTGTATTTACTAATAACATTTTATTAATTATATAAAGTAATTGAGAGTTTAAGTTAATTTCCATACAAAAATGGTTTTGTCATGTTCGGCCTTTGGATGTACAAAGAGTTGGAACAAGGAAAGTAAATTAAAATCTATTCAATTCCATAGGTGAATAATATATTATCTAATTATTATATTTTTAATTTGATGTAGATAGTCTTGATAAATATATTTTTCATTTTTTAATTTAAAATCATGCTGTTTATTGCAATTAATAGATTCTATAACTGTTGTAATAAAATATAAATTAGTATCCAATTAAAACCCTAATTTTAATATCTAGATTCTCACTCAAAAAACCTAAGTTATTACAAAAATAAATAAAAATGCTCAGAGTTTTTATTTTAATTTTTTGTAAATACAAGTTTGAAGTACACATAAAAACAAAAATTTTGATACCAAAGTTAACGTAATATGACCATTTATCCCAAAGTTGTGTCAAGTTAAAATGTATAGTCTTTCAATGTTATTGGTATGGCAGTTCAATTTCTTGCCATACAGGAGTGGGGGTAACGAAAAATACGTCGGCCCGTTTTTCGTAATGCTTCCTCTACACTCTCGCGAGGTCGCCCCGTCGAGAGTTGTCGAGTTAACGCGAGGCGAGGCAGCGCACGAATGCACACTCTACACTCTCGTGTAGTCTCGTGTCGCCTCGTACCAACTTTACGTACACTCTCCAAATTTATACTCATTTGGGCGTTAACGATTATGCAAAATGGACGTGGTCGAGTTAACCGCCGTGGCAGCATTGTGTGCTTTTAGTTACTATAATTTCCTCAATATTTACCAAAAAAAAAAAATATTAAAAAACCATGGAAAAAAAGGAGATGGGGGATGACAAAAATACACCGAAATAGAACAAGGTAAATTTTACCTTATTTTTTTACCAAATTTTTTCTATATATCATTATCTATGTTTTATTTTAAAATTGTTCAGCCTAAGTACCGATCATATGTTAGCAGAATTGCTTTTTGAACCTTCAGTCGAATTTGAAAATTTCCTACGAATGTCATCATCAGATTTCTCATATATACTAGACAAGATTTCACCTGTGATATCTAAAAAACACACTCAATTAAGAGAACCTATACCTGCCAAAACCAGAATTGCTATCACTTTACAATTTTTGGCTACTGGAGATAGTTATAAGAGTTTACATTTTTTGTTTAAAGTGTCCAGTCAAATCATTTCAATTATTGTTCCAGAAGTATGTGCTGCAATCAACGACCTTCTCAAAGATGAAATAAAGGTAACAATATTCTAAGTAGAGTGAAATATACAATTTATTATGAATTTATACGGGCATAATAATTTATAATATTGTATGCAAATGAAACAAAACTTAACGTTTTTAAAAGTACTTAAGGAAAAAAACAAAACTTTAACTTTTTAAATATTTTTAACAACAAAACAAAACATAACTTAGTTTTTTTTTTTAAATTTTAACAACAAAAATAAAAAATATAACTTTCATTAAATTTATCACAACTGAAACATAATTTTACATTTATTTATACTTTCGCCTTATTTTAATTATTAATTAATATCAATTATTATCTCCACTGTAATTGTCAAGAGCAACGTAAAAAGCAGTGTCTATTAAATTGGAGCGTTCGATGTAGTTACATTTAGTTGGTTTGAAATATTAGTGTTTGACGTAGAGATGGAGAGTTGCGCTGGGTTGCTAAGGTTTGAAATCGGAGAGTTAGAACACGTGTCACTTCTTTCCGAATATGAATTACTGGTGAATGAGGCTGAGAAATAGAGTAATGAGGAATTAATGGACGATTACAAATTCTCAATTCAGATTCAGAATAATAACTTAAAGAAGACGATGGTCTTTTTGGTATATCTATTTCAACAGCTGATTTTGGTTGATTTGATACTGGAGGAGTAAAAGAAGGGTTGGTACATGAAGTCAATGATTGATTGTTGCAATGACGTAAACGATTAATAAACATTCCATCAATCTCGTACATAAATATTTCACGTTCACATTCAGGTAGTTTACGTAATTTTTTGGCGAAAATTTTTGCATAAAGATCGCACTCGTCTTCTTCTTTCCTGTTATTTATACAACTTTCCAGAGTACTAAAAGCCTTTTTCATTTGTTTTCCCGCTTCTTCTAGTTCGGTAGGATTACTTCGGCGTCGGGGTGTAACCGGTGGGCGACGCTGTGTTTGATTGACGTCTTCAGTTTGTTGACCGATTTGGTTGGATAAATTTGTTTCATTAATATTGTCATCTGCCGTTATCTCCTGTGCATTTTGTGAATTATTACCCTAAAATTAAATATTATTTTTTTTAAATTTTTTTACACGTAATTTAAAAAATTTTATCGAATGAAATTTTAATTTTGAACAAAAATGCCTGAAATTTTAATATTAATATTATATTTTAATATAGATACTAAGATATGTATACATTTTTGTTTCAGTTGCCATCTTCTGCTGCTGAGTGGTTGTTGGTAGAAGAGGGATTCAATAGAAAATTTCCCCATTGTATCGGAGTAATATATGGAAAACACGTTGTTTTGCAATCCCCTCCCCATACAGGAACAGAATATTATAATTATAAGAACTCATTCAGTATTGTTTTAATGGCATTAGTCAGTAGTGATTATCGCTCTATATATGCAGACATCGGGAGTCAAGGGCGAATCAGTGATGGCGGTGTACTTAAAAATTCGTTATTATGGCAAAAAATTTGTTCAAATAGCCTCAATTTACCAACCCCATCACCCCTTCATGGTTCGAATACTAGTACAGATATTCCATATGTTTTTTTAGGGGATGGGGCATTTGCTCTTAGTGCGAATTCAATGAAACCATATCCTGGAAACCATGCAGTCGGCTCACCAAAACGAATATTCAATCAAAGATTATCAAGCTCACGCGTTGTAGTAGAAAATGTGTTTGGGATATTAACGGCTAAATTCTGAATTTTTAAAAAACCCATCTTACTAAAACCCGAAAAAGTATCAATTATAACTATGACATGCATACTATTACATCATTTTTTAAGAAGAAGCGAAACCTCTGCATCATTATATAACCCTCCAGGGGGTCTATTCTTAAAATCATACGAAAGAGATCCGTATACCGAAATTTATATTTTCACATGAGTTTTCACATGATTCTAAAAAGTTGTATTCTTAATTTTTTTCCGTATACGAATCTATTCGGTTATGTGAAAATGATTCGTATGATTCCTTCGGATTGGTCACTGTAAGTGAAAACAGGTTTCCGTATACGAATCTAATTTCCCCGCGATTTAATGCTACACTAAATTTATGTCTCGTAATCTTGGTGTACCTCGTATCAAAAAATAGGAAATATTATATTTTAATTATCATTAGTATTAATAATGTATTAGTATTAACAAGTTGTTTAATAAGCTATTTAAAAATTAAACAAGTATGATCTCAAATTGTAATATTCGTCTTTTTTTTGTGTATTAGCCCTAATAGTTACATGTGGTCCGGTAAAAAGTACCTATCCACTAATGCTTAAACAAATAATTAAAGCGTGTATTATATTATAATATTACATAATATAAATTGTTATTACATCAAATTTATTAGCTTAGGTAAACATAATTTAAATATTAATAAATAACTTATGAGTTATGATAAATAAATCTACCGTCTACGATATTACGAAAACACTATAAAATATACCTAATTCATGACGAATATAACGAAAACATATTAAATTATTATTTATAAATTAATTGTTTATTATTTATATAATATTATAATTTATACTAAAATGTTATCTTCATTGTGGTATGAAGTAAAGTTTCTATCGATAACATTTCATTATCGGTTGACGAGTCAGTGAGTCACGTTTAAAATTTTAAACTGCCGTTACTCGTTAATTTTTGTTGAAACAATGGACGACTTAGATTTTAATGAATTAATCGCGGGTATCGAACTTCTCGAGCAAGTTGAAGAAGATGCAATAAATTCTAGACATATTCTAAAATCAGTAGACCCATTTACCGGTAAGTTAACTTTTTAAGTCATGTAAAAATGTATTACTAAAATGGTAGTACTATATATTATAAATTGGTATAACATAAAATGTCTTTCTTATAATACTTTTCTTATACCTATACTTTAGATCTCTCGGACCGAAAGTTTATTCAACGTTATAGGCTTTCCAAACAATTAGCACGTAGAGTAATTACGTTGATCACGCCATACATGTCAGTGCCTTCTACATTGGGAGGATTGACCATAGACCGCAAAGTGAGTGTAAACAACTTTAAGTTAAATAATATAAAAATGATTACCTATACGTTTAATCTTTGTAATGAAATAGCTTAATTAATGAACCTAATTTGTTGAAAATTCTTTCATAGTTAATATTTACAATTTGTTTAAATTTAATTTATGAATTACATTTTTACCATGAAAAAATATACATATATTAAAACATCGAAAGTATTTAAATCATTTTCCAGTAAACTGCAAAATTATATAAGTTATATATGTAACATGCTTGTAATTTGATTAGATTTTGCTGATTTGAGTTCTCTAAAGCTGTTATTGGTTGAATTTTTTTTATTGCTTCCAATATTAAGTTATTTACTATATAGTATATAGTATATACCTACTCAATCGAGTTAGAGAACACGTCGCGAAAAATCGGTTTTCCTACATGTGCGTCCCCAAGCGATACCCCAAAGTGAATCAGCAGGGTGACAAAGGGGAATGTACAAATTTGGTGCGTTCTCTCGCTGGACGCTGAGTATATATAGCTCGAAAGTTAATAAGGCTATTATTTACATCGATTTAAATTTACCTAAAGAACTATTTATACTAAAGAAATAACAATGAAATATTTAAATTTAATAAGTATAATCATTTATCATAAATAGTATTTATAATTAATGGTTTAATAAAAGGCTAATTAAAATTTACTCGATAACTCTCGCCACTTATCTCTGTCCTCTTCATTTTATAATAAAATGTGATACGTGTACCTATACGCTTTGACGGTTTAAACAGCACTTCATTGACGTAATTACGATCCAAAATAGATTTAATTGGTTGATACTTACGACTATAAAATAAATAAAAAAAACAACTAAATTATAGATTTTCAAATAATTGAGTTATCACCGTTTGGTTATTAGCCTATGGCAAGCTAAAAATATATGTATTTTTTTTTTTAGTTTAAATTGAAAATTATTTTACTTTTAGGTAATTACTGCTTTAGATTTTTTGCTGCTGGCAGTTACCAATTAGATGTTGGTGAAAACCGGCATACATCTATTTCTCAAGCTTCAGTAAGCAGAGTTATTGAAGAAGTAACAAACGCAATAACAAATCCTGCAATTTTTAATCAGTTTGTTAAATTTCCCAATAACTTTAATGAATTGGATGATGTAAGAACAGGGTAAGTAATAAGTATATATTATTTTATTATTAATTTTCCAGTAATTGTTTTAAAATAATGAGTTATATTATTTGATATTTCCTTAGATTTTTTTCTAAGTATAAATTACAAGGTGTTATAGGAGCGATTGATTGTACACACATTGCTATAACACCTCCTAAAAAAGATGATCCAATTTACCCAGAAAATATTTATGTAAATCGCAAAGGCTATCATTCAATAAATACTCAACTTGTAAGTACCTATCTAAAATATTTTGGAACTTTAAAATATTTATAAATTATAATAATAATATTCAATAAATCCTATGTGATGCCCTATAAGTACCTATATAGGTATTCTTGCCATTGAGTTTAATAATAAGCAAATTGACTAATATTAAAGCTAACAACGTAAAATGGTTTCTGCTGAATGCAAATGTACTATGTTGTACATTGGTTAAACGTAAACAACACATAGTTGACATATATATACTGAATACACCTATATATTGAATTCATGCAGTCCATTTACGCAGTTTAATTAGTTACTAAACGATTAAAACAATAATCATTATTATTTTTTTTATAGATATGTGATGCAAACTTACATATTTTGAATGTGTCGGCTAGGTGGCCTGGGTCTACACACGATACACACATATGGAACGATAGTGTTGTAAAACAATTTATTACAGATTTACATGGTCGAGGTTTCACTTCGTATTTTCTAATAGGTTAGAATCTCACCTAATTTTATAGTATTAAGTAAATAATTTTGTTATAGGAATAGTATATTAGTATTATGTATATGCTTATATAGGAGATTCAGGATATCCCCTTCGACCATGGTTATTAACACCATTTTTAAACGCTGAACCTAATACTCCGGAGTACAGATTTAATAAAACATTTTGTCACGCAAGATCTTGTATTGAAAGATGTAATGGAGTCTTAAAAATGCGTTTTCGGTAAACCTTGTACAATTTTTATATATATTTTTAAAACTAATATATGTACAATTTTATTTTTAGCTGTCTTCTCAAACATAGAACACTACATTATTCTCCTAGCAAGGCTTCAAAAATAATCAATGCATGTGTTGTATTGCATAACCTATGCATTTCAGAAAACGTGCCTATAATAGATGGCGATAATGATGAAGTTGCGGATTTAGAATTAGGCCTCTATCATTTTCCTATGGAGGAACATAATGATGATGTACCAAATAGGCAGAACCAAGAGCTTATAGCTGGTCAGCGTTTCCGTCAAAATATAGTAAATAGATTGTTTACTGATTGAGAAAAATGTAAATATTGTTTTTAATTGATTTCAGTAAATTATTATACAATGTTCAATTATATAGGTGCTAGAAATAAATTCTTATTATCAGGATATATATTAAAATGATAATTCTTTATTTTATGAAACATATTAGGTATATTGTATAATATATTTACAATTTAATATAATTTATAATAGGTCTAGGTACTGAGTAGTTTATTATAATAGATATTTAGAACAATTAATATTGTTTTTTTTTATTTTATTTATTGTAGGTAATGTTCGGAATACCGATAACGTGATAGATAATAGATATTAAGTAATATGATACGGTCGATATTCGACGTTACTTATGACCATAGCTAATATATGTATAACCAAATTTTATATTCGTAAATGATTTTATAATATATAATTAAAATTAATATGTTATTTTAATTATAAATTAAATTAAGTGTACTTTATGTTTATAATTTTTTTTCTTTTATTGTTTATATTTGTCAAATGTAAAAAAGAATTAAAATTATTTAATAAATCATCATAAAAATAATAAGTCAATAAAAAATGACCGTAAGAAATAAAACACTACTGATTTCTTGTTCTTAAAATACACAGTATCACTTATTCATGTGGCACAGTAAATTTGCTCAGAGCATCAGCAATTTTTTTTTGTGCCACACATATACGTTCTTTAGCAACTGTTGATCGTTGTTTTAATTTTAACATTTGTTGCATATGTTCAATTTTTATGTTATAATAATTTTGAAGCATTTCATTGCGTTGATTGCTTGCTTCTCCTAATGTCCCTACAGCCTTTTACAGTGTTTTCCAATCTTTGCTTTTTTGTTGTAAATTTTTTTTGTACGCTAAAGTATGTAATAATTTTATAATTTTATAAATATATCTAAATACTTTAAATTTGAATTAGTTTAATTTAAAAATATTAGTAACTAGATAAGGTGAAACATTAATATATAATATATTATGCATAATCGTAAACTCGGGGGGGGGGGGGGTTAGATTTATATTTTGTAAAATGTATTTATTAGTATATGTATTTAGTTTCTATGTATCTTTAAGTATACGGTAATATCGACTTGAAATAAAGCCCCCCCCCCATAAAAATTGCACAAGTTACGCCCATATTATTATGCTTTAAATAATTATAAAATATGTTTTATTAATTATTATTTTATTAATATGCCTTTTAAAACGTCATTATAGAACAATAAATTATCAAAATATGTACTTATACCTACATTAAAATATGCGAAGAAAATTCCATTTAATAAGTATAACAAAAATATACTTTTTAAGTAATATGCTTCAAAATAAGCAATATATATATATGCATCATAGCAATTTAAACATAATATTTTAACAAATATCTTACTTTTTTATTGGTTCTTTACTATTTTCTTCTACAAAAGCTACCTCATATGGTCGTTTATTATTAATATTATTCGATTCTTCAACAATTTCACTATTAAATAAAGACAAACACGTATTGAACTATGATATGCTTTAAATGTTAAATACAATTTGCTCATAGATTTTTTAATTAACTGTCTAAAAGTGTCAATAATGAAGTTGTCACTTACGTAGCGTTAATAACAGTGGTATTCGAGGAAGACGGTTTAAATATATTGTTTTCAAACGAATCAATAGAGGTGTATGGAATATTATTTTTTCTATGTAAAAAAAAAAAAAAATGTTTTTAATAATGTCATTAAGAGAAACTAGCATTTTACATTAGGTATATAACCTTTCTGCCTCATCGATTTTCAACAATCAACTTTGATTCGATGTCACTAGGTATATATTTTCTAAAAAAATATTATGTTTAATTTCTATTCAATTCAAATATAGGTATATATTACATATTTGATTCATCACCAAAATCAAAGAAAACCGTTGACTCGGCAATCAATGGGTCTCCAGAGATTGGTACCTCGCCTATTATGCCAACGATAGTTTCACTCAACTTATCAAGTTGGCGAGCAGTAGATGGTCCTCCACCAGTCCCTCTCAAGCTTTTATTAAGCTGTGCCTGTTTTTTTTTGCATCAGCTTTAAGATCTTGCCACGTCTACAAATTATTGTTTTATAGAGGTATGTAGATATCTCACTAAGTTCAGAAATGTACATTATAGATCTACATTTAATATATATTATACTTTACTCTAATAATATCTAATTAACTGATTTTTAAATGGTTCGAAAAATAAATAATGTTCATTTAAATTTTAAACTCTGTAGTTATTATTAAATATTAATATGATTTAAAATCTATTATGTAGGCAATGAATGTAAATTAAATGTATGCAAATGAATGTAGGTGATGGTTTACTACACACAGCTTAAATCGCAAGTTTTGCACACACATATCTACTTAAATATTTTATATTACGTATATCGAAGTGATTAAAATATGGTACCTATATACTTTGCATCCTATTCTTCAATCATAAATTAGGTATATATTTATATATTATAAATTGTAATTTAAATGTACGTACTCTACGCCAGGTTTTCCATTCTTTTATTGGGCCTGGAATTGCATTTAAAATATTGGTTAATTCTTGCCACTGCTGTGCGGCAATATTTTGGGTAAAAGTAGCTGTGTGTTTTCCTTTTAGTAAGTCCGAATGACTCGATAAAAATTCAACCATCGCTGTCTTTTGGTCATTGGTGACGGAATGACTTTTCTTTCTTTTTTCGGAAGACATTTTAATAAAATATTATAGATAAATATAAGAAAAATACAAATTACAACGTACAAGGCAGTCAAGACTACATGTCTATATACGCTAATGATTCGTAATGAGCGCTAAGCCGCTAACGTTCATGATACTTTATTATTTCTAAACAATTTATTTTACTTTCCATGACGAAAAAACATATTTTGCGACGTTGCCGTTGTGTACCATTAGGACGGTATTCCTAAACGAACGTTTTGGAGAACGCGGATTCGTATACGAATAAAAATGATTTAAGAATACCATTTTCTCTTCGTATACGGAAATATATCGTGTGAATCGTTCGTATACGAATCTCATTCGTATGATTTTAAGAATAGACCCCCAGGAACGATGGACGTGTGTGATGAAAATGGTTTAATAATTCAATCAGGTTCTTGGAGAAATGAAATCGAAGGAAATGGTGCATTAAGACCCTTTAATCATATACCTCGAAGATCACCACCTATGGATGCAACCCAGATACGAGAAGAATTTACATAATATTTTTTCAATAATAAACAGTTATAAACAGTGAATTCTATAATAAACTTTGTAATATTATAATAATAAACTCGATTTAATACAGTTATATTTGTATGAATAAATTGTATTGTTAATAAGATGTTAATTTCAAATTGTTATTAGCCATTATCATAATATATATAATATGTCTTATACCTAGACCAGTGGCGGTTCGTGCTATGGAGCACGAGAGCGCACGTGCACCACACAAAATAAAAAAAATTGTATCACGTCGTTTGTCGGAACGTTGACATAAGCGTATTACATTTTCAAGTATTTTTACTCAATAAATAAAGTTTTATTGACATTCATATAAAAAAAGGTGCTCTGCTGTACAGTAGGTTACAAGTGGAGACGGTATGTCAGTTTAGGTATAAGACATATTATATACATATCTATGGTATTAAAAAAAAAATTGACATAATAATATAATAAATATATAATATTAAAATATAAAAAATAAAAAATATTATAAATCACTTCACGATCCACCAAATATGTACATACTTGTTCTGTGTTCAAAGTAGCGTTGCAATCATTAATATTTCCCATAAAACTTTCAATTAGATTATATAAAAACCATATTGGCTTATAAATATCTTCCTGCCCGGCTCCTGATCTGATCGACGCCTTTTTTCTCCTTAAATGCCCACGAAACGTTGCCATGATGGAATTTTTTTATTTTTCAGTTCATCAATTGGTTTGTTGAACACATTACTAATTTCGACCCAAGCATCATTTACTTCGGCCTTATCTTTATGCCAACGATGCTTTGGATCCCATAAAATATGTTTAGTTTGATAAAGCTGCATAAATGCAATTGCATCTTCGTTAGTCCAGTCAGACATTTTAATAAATTATTGAACGAAAAAAATTTTTATCATGTAAATGACTAAACAATAAATAAATAAACCAATATTAAACGGCTGTTTTCAAACCAGACAAGCACGAGACAGCGCGAGAATGTAGTTGATAAGCCTCACCTCGTGGCACGTGTCCTTTGACTCGCGACAAAAAAACCGACATCGAACGGAGCACTCACGAGGCAAGGCGAGACGAGACGAGACGAGACGACACGAGTGAACCGACTACACTCTCGTGCTCGCGTTGCCTCGCGTCACCTCGGCGAGAGTGTAGAGCTAGCATTACATACGAGCATAGGCGAGTCCGCGCTCCAGTATATTCTTATCTATCTCAGTGGGCGCAGGTAACGGGTTCGGACCCCGCTCTGGCGGTGCCTATCGTGCATTCGGCGATGGCGCTTTGATTAACACGGTCGCCCGTTTCTTCCCGATTTTTTGCATTTTTTTCCAAGTAATTTTTTGATTTTAATTTTAATACATTACATTCATAAAAAACGTATGCGGGGTACTATGGTACATTTTTTTTAGTTGTCAGTTTCGAATCACATAAGTCATTAATTGAAATACAATACTCTGTTTACATTTTTTTTTTTTTTTTAACGTGTCTTCGACCATGGGTCGTGTTAAAGAGTACAAGAGCGTTTGTATCGCACTGTATTGTATCCGTTAACGATAACATCAACAAAATGCTTTTAATATGTTTAAAAATATTTTACTAGAAAATAAGTGTTTGTATGTCCTTGGCAAGATGGCATGCAAAAATGTATGGGTTCTATACTATTCATTTTTTTATTATTGCATTATATTATTAATATAATATTTATTTACACACACACATACATATAAAATTGATATGTTTCATAATATAAAAGCCCCTGAAAGAGTTAGGTACCTACAGGTATAGTTATGTTAGTCAAAGTTGTAATTGCAAATATTTTTAATCTTACCTAAGAATTTCTGTAGGATATACTTATGACACTTTTGTTAGAGTATTTTATATATATTTATAACGCGTTTTCGATTTCCGCTCGATTATTATGCGGTTTTTCGAAAAATTTTCACTTTTTTTACGATTTTCATACTTTTTCGAACGTTTTCCGTTCCGTTCCGTGCGTTTTGGAGTCTTCCGAGTACGACGACGTTTTCCTTCAATTTTTTTTTTTATTCGACTGTTTTTTTCCGATCTGTCTGATAATTTGTATATTATAATACAATTATGTTATTTTATATTCAACCGTTGGTTGTATTTTTTGCTGTGTGTTTCTAGACGACAATTCACCAAACAATACAATGTTTGTGTACCTACATGATTATATGTTATAAAAATACCTATAGGTATGAGTATTTAACTGTACGTTGCTTTGAGAAACGTTAACGTCTTATTTTGTAGATTTATTATTAAATACGTTAAATAGATGTATGATTAAGGTATTTAAGTAGGTAGTGTTACAGATATACATTAAATAGATAATTAATAAGAATAATTAAGCTTTATTACACACGAATTATACGAATTAAAACTGAGCTGAACGAAAAATTCGCCGCAGCACAGAAACAGTTTAAGTGCTCGAGATTCGGCACCAGTATCCAGCTTAAACTGTAGTCGATAGGATAAAGCGTAAGTTTTCTGTGGAAGGTAATAGGAGGTAGCGGGTTCGATTCCCTCTCTGGCTGTGCCTTAAGCGCATTTTTACGGCGGCACTCTAATTAACATGTCCTCCGACCGTATACAACAATTTTTTTCATTTTTTTTCGAGTTAGTTTTTGATTTTTTAATTTGAATTTTGAAAATTAAAGCTATTACTTTCTCTTATACAAACGTCAAAATAAATACATAAATACATACGTCTACAATTTTTTTTAATACCATATTATTACGATTATTATAAATATATATACATATAAAGTGTAGACGTGTAGTACTACAACGCGTTTAGGGAGTACATTTTGAATTGATATGTTTTATAAATTAAAATATTTATCTATTACTTAATACTTAAAAAATAATGTATGTTTTATAGTTTTTTACACTTACATATCAAAAACAACATCTGAACTTTGACATTAGGAGGTATGAAAATTATGGATTTAACTTTCGGACATCGATTTACATCATATTATAATTATAATGACTGATAGCTAGACATTCAATTACCATTTTCACTGAATAAATTTTATAATATAAAAAAAAAGAACCAGACATGCGGCGGGACACGATATGAGATAGTTCATATTATACTATATTGGTATTATAAACCTACTATTCACACACCGATCCGACGCAGTCGGATTGCTTACGTGGTGGGTTTAATGACGTTTAATTCGATTTTTCCCAATCATAACTGACAACTCGACTTGAATGCTCGCATGTAATTCGACTTTATACTTATTATCCTACTATACAACATTAGACTTTCGACGTCGGAGGCGCAGGCGAATTGCATTGTCAGACATAGATTTAGGTACGTGATGTGATGATTTGATAGCTAGACACTCGACTATCATTTTCGCTAAATACATTTTTTTATATACAAAAAGAACAGGGCATGCAATGGGAAACGGTGTTACACTAGTTTAGGACTGATAGCTAGATACTCAATTACCATTTTTCGTATTTATTTACTCGACTTCAGTACTTTTCTTACTTTTTTAGTGTATGATTTCTTTTCTAGACACCTGATTACAATCTCCGACCGAATTCCTGATAACACGATTTTTACACGACTCCCTCGAAGGCGGCTTCCACCAGCCCAGAAATCCAGGCACACCGACCCCCTCGAAGTTTAGGTTAGGACCCCCTCGGCTCCTTCCAAACCACCGGAGGTTAGATTAACTAAAATTGTGACTACCAGACTTTTACGATATTTTCTTTACAGTCCCGACTCCGACCTAGGGTATTCACTTCGAGCGAATATCACTTAGACTGAATTTCACAGCAGAGCGAGGCACATCTATACTCCGTACCACGAGAGAACACATACGCTCGCGCATCCTCCCGCGTCTCTCTGCTATCGAAACCGGTTTCCCTATGCCCTATGGCAAAGTAACGTTTGGGGATGCGCAGAAGAACCAATTTTGGTCAGCCGCTGTGTGCGTTCTCTCGTGGTACGGAGTATAGTCTTATAATCTTATATGATAAAGCGTGATTAATAGTTCGTTCACTAAGAAAAGAGTGCGCCTCGGTCATCGTTTTTTTCTTCCGTAGCCTGCCGCCGTCGTTATCAAAAACGAACGGTTCTCCAACGCCGCCGTCTCGATAACGCGTTTTTCTTAGGTTAAGTTCGATTATTTAGTGGTTTTTCGACGATTTTAACGTTTTCCTTCGATTTTTTTTTTATTCGGCTGTTTGTTATATTATAATACAAAATTATATGTTGTTTTGTATTTGTATTGTCAACCCGTTTTACGTAAATACCTATAGGTATGAGGGTTTCAAGTGTACGTTGCTTTGAGAAACGTTATATTAAATAGACAATTTTATATAAGCTGTATTACACACGAATTATACGGAATTATACAGGTATATATGATGGCATACTCTTCATTTTTTAATAAAATATTTATTCACACACACACACACACACACACATACATGTAAAATTGATATGTTTCATAATATAAAAGCCCCTGAAAGAGTTAGGTAAAGGTATAGTTAGGTAAGTCAACGTTGTAATTGCAAATATTCTTAATCATACCTAAGAGTTTCTGTAGGAAATGTTTATGACACTTTTCTTATAGTATTTTATTATGCATGTCCTTTAAATTGACTACCTATGATATAATGTGTAATACGTTTTAATGTATACTGTAACAATTTCTCTGAATAAATTGTATATATTATTATTTCCTATATTAAATATTGTTATATATTGTATTGTACAATTGATACCTATTTGATTTGTTTTAATGTTTCGCCTAATATATTGGACTATGATGTAATATTATAATAGATACCTACAACACACTGACACTGTACATATGGATAAGAAACAAGAGTTTATACAGTGTATAGTTATGATTATGATAATAAGTGTGACATTTCAATTCATACACTGTTATGAGGATATACCAATATATATATATATATTTACTTATACCTATTACTGTGTATGCATACTTAAGCAGAATTGTTATGACTATAGTCGTGGCAACGAAAAATGAACGCTGACCGTCATGCGCCAAGCGGCAGTTTATTAGTAGTGGTTATCAATCTTTAAACAAAAAGCCCGCACAACAGCTGCACTATGTTGGGAATCATTGGCCGTATGAGTGGGTAAAAAGAACGGGTCGCGGTACCAACGCCATTTTTCGTTGCCGCGACTATAATTATTATATTTACAATACAGATTGGATGGACATGTTATTATAGTAACTTAATATGGTAAATATGAATTTATTAAATGTATTATGTTATTTATTCTTATTAATATTAAATTTATTTACAAAAATTCTTCTATTTTCATCATTTTTATGTGAAAATGAAATTAAAAAAAAAAAAAATAAATGTATTATACACAATAGCTCATGTAAATTAACCAATACCTATTACCTATTATACTGCTTAATTTCTTTTTTTTACATTGTATTGCATTATATATTTTAAAATTAATTAAAATAATATAATATACTTGAGATTACAATAAGCTGAATAAGAATACTAAAATGTATTAATTATTTATGCTACTACCAAAAATTAAAAAATACCTATAACAATACCAACGGTGCCAACACTCAACATTATTATAATAGTACTTAAAACACACATGTTAACATATCATTATTATTATTAGGTCAACCTATTAGCTGCACAAATACCTGTAATTGTAATGTAAGTAATTTGATCGAACTTATAACTTACTTTTCTGGTGAAGATGGTCAACCACCAGGGAACCTAGATTTGGTTATCTATGACTCCAACCAGGTTAACCCAAATCACCTGATACAAACCATATCAGCAGGTTCGTCTCATGCGGATCCAATGTTGTATCCACTCTTCTTGATACATGAATAAAAAAACATGATACATTTAAGTTGCACTTCTACAACTGATACTATTATTTAATTATTAGATACTCATATATTAATATAAATATATACACCAGGAAAACTCTTAAAGAAAAACACATTCAAATATATTGATTATATTTTATTTATTCTGAAAAAATAAACATAACAAATTTAGAATTTAGAAAAATAATAATAAAAATGCAAACAAAAAAAATTATTGCTTACTGCTTGGACATCCCTTTCTGTCCTGAAAACAATTTATTTAAATTATATTTTTAACAAATATTAATTAATAATAATAAATAAGTACTACTTACGTCGATGACCATAGCGGCCACACGGTCCACCACCACCGAGCTCCGACTTCTCGGTTCGGACCGGGGCCGCTGTTTTGGTGACGGCGCCGGGGATCGCCGCCCGCAAGACGGTGATCCTTCTGCTTTTGCCTTGATAACAAGTATTAAAATACATATCTTATTATTAATAATTTAGGAAGATTTGTTGCTTACGCACAATAATAATAATAATATATATAATTAAAAAATATACGTACAATCACGGGCCAGATCATGGCTAAATAACATGGTATGACAGCAACTCTGACGATATTCTGTTGTTACGCGCATTCATTCTTATCACTTGAAAAATGACGTCAGCCGGTCCCACAATTTGAAATATTTTTTAGCGGGAATTCTTATTGTATTGAGTTGAACATTTTCTATAAATATATTATACTAATATTTTATATTATTACTGCTGCATATTTGTAGTGATTAATATTCATAACGTAAAAATGTAAAATATTAATTTAATATAATCATTGTTTGGTATTGTCATTGTTTGTTGTTTCTTTATTTATATTTTATATAATGCCTGTGTGCGTAGTAAAAAATTGTACGAGTGGCAGTCGTACATCAAAAATTGCCGAAATTAAACCAATTCTTCATCGTTTTCCTAAGGAAGAATATTTACAAGAATTGTGGATTGAACTTAGCGTTATATCTAAAAAAATTTAAATTTCTTCTGGTTAGTAAACTAAGGATTGTCGTGTATATATAACATGGTACATTGGTATCATGTCATTGCTTAAAAAAAATACAAAATGTATGTTATACCTTTTTACAATTGAATATTAATAGATAAAATATAAAATAGATATAAATCTCTATGTATATAAAATAATGACTTGTCCTGAGTGATTCATCATCGACTAGCAGGACCGCTGAAGCTATTGAGTATGAAATTTAGTCGGTAGTTTCATTTAATAAGCGAAAAACTTTGGGGTTTTGGGAATTATTTTTCCGGGGTTATTTATTAGGTAAACA